>NW_010199694.1:0-35326 GCF_000695765.1 Mesitornis unicolor
GACTGAGCCTGATCGCTTGGTTGTCCTGCAACCTTATCAATCCTGCTGGAGAGCTCTGCCCGAGAGACATCAGAGGCACAGTGAGTCAAGAGTGGGATCAAGCATCCTACAGAATTTCACAAAAACTGTGCAAGGAGACACAGCAAAAGCAGGTGTGCATTACAACAGCTGCATGGGTCAGTCAGTCCAGATATCTAATTACTTTACTTACATACCTAACAAAAATAATTCCACTCTGCTCTGAGTACTCACAGTGGATGAGTAGTTGTGTATTGCTCTGACCTATGTGTGTTCAGCTTCCATTCCCACATCCCTTCTGTTGGATGTTCTTTTGTCCTGTTGTATGAAACGTTGCTCCATGCTGCCGCCAACTGTGGAGCTCAGTTCTCACGGTCATGTTCCTGCAGACATTGCTGTTTAGGGATACAGTCTAACTGATGCACAACTAATTACACTCTGAAAACTCATTTTCCACTTAGCTTGGAAATCTCTTGCCTCAAGTTTCAAATCTGAAGAAGAAACTATATGCCTGAAAGCTTATCTAACTCTTCTAAATATCACCAATCTAACAGAAGACACAACACTGCCTTCTGAGTTTGTCTGATACAGTACTAACAAAATAAACTGTGAAAAACTAAGCCAGTTTTGTAAACAAGCACCATTTAGTACTACTGGATGGCAACATCTGGTGAAAGTTTTCAAAGGGAAATGGCCATTTTGCCGAAATAAACTTCAAACAGTAACTTAAACAACATCTTCTCTTGGGAATAGTTAATCATAATGAAATGTTTCTTTAACACAGAAAGACATCATTTTCTGGACATGAAAGCATTGAATATTTCTTGGAAGCAAAAAATTTATGCAGTTCTGGACTACTGTTACTTTTATTCTGCATTTAAAATAAGTTATTTAAAATAAAACTATAAGTGACTCATCTCCTTACAATATGTTAGAAAGACAGTAAGATCAACATCTGAATCTGATCCCAAACAATTACAAGTTGTGCTAAAGAACTATCTGGCCCTATAGATTCAGAGAAAATAGATAGGAAAATGCAGTAATTTACAACCACTTACAGAACACACCTCATTCAGGTTTCAGAGATTTTAACAGTGTACTATTAAAACAGCCACCCTCAAATTAACTCCAGGTCTCAAATTCTCCACAGTGGGAGTGAATATCTAGGGATAATTTAGAAAGGGTGCTTTCACTGCTAGGGGATGTTGTATATAATCCTCCTGTTAAAAACACATCTATTTTTCCCCATTATCATTAAGAATAATTTGAATGAAACGCAGCAATTTGTCTCCTTATCCCAAAGGAACACTGCGGAGGACTTGTGAGGTTGATTTCACAGAAACCTGCATTGATGGCTACAAGAAGAAATAGCAAGGCTGTCCATGTCATTAATGGGAGCTAAGCTAAGGTAGCACTGTGCTTCCCTGAAAGTCCCATTATATAATTCATAAGCTGCATCCCACAAGAGAGAGGCAGTCCCTGAATAAGCTGTCTCCATGTTTCCTCCTGGCAGCACACAATTCAATTATCAAGCATCGAAATAACCTGCTGTGTCAGTAAGCAAGCAGCACAGCAGCACGTACAACCTGAAGACAACGGTAAAACTATCCCTGGCAATAGCGAAGTCTTTTCCGGCATAAAGTTGTTCTTCACAAGTTCAAAATATTTTATTACTTTTCCATCTACTCTTTTCAACAAGCCATTGAAAATTATTACATCAATTAATGCTAAAACTCGCCAACCTCCCCAAAGCAAGCAGCTAGCTCCTTGCAGGTGAGGCTGTCTCATTACAGACTTATGAAGCAGCACTGCAAGGCATTCAAATAATGGAACAATGCTCAGGTTAAACTGCATTGTTTCTAGATTAGCCATTGGCTTCTTAAAGTGTTATTAAAGTTTTTTGTGTGTTTAAACTCGGTTAAAGTGGCTCCTGAATTCTCTGCCTTCTAAACATCTATTAAAAAATCCAAACCCAAAACCAAATCTACCACCCTGCCATCAAAACTGGAAAAAAGGGCAAGGGGCACAGCTGTTCCTGAGGGGTGAGAGACAGAAAACACTGCTGCCTCCCCTACTTCACTCCAAATCACTTACTTTCAAGCTCTTCCTTTCTAGCCAATACACACTGGCAGAAAATCACTCCAGCCCCATTTGCATTCAGAGCGTGAGGCTGGGCATGTTTCGCCATACGCACAGGGGATGTTCAACTCCTGGACCTTTCTCTCTCAGAAGTTTTAAGCATGGAGCTGTTTGTCATCATTGGCACTACATCTCCACACAGAGTTGGTGGAGGTGCTTTGCCATTTCATCTGCTACCTATGGCACTAAGAAATGTTCTCCAAGGCAGGCAGCTATGGAGATGAATGAATGTAGACGTGCTCTTTTTGCAGAGTGCAGCAGCTTGGCCAAGAAGGCGGCATGTTTTTAGACATCACTTTGACCACACAAGCACCTTAGGTCTGGACTAGCATTTCTGACCAAATAGTCCAGGCAGACAACTCACCCTCTTTACAGCTCATGGCATTCAAACCCAGTTCAGGCAAGTGAATGGTCAAAGTTAGTGCTTCACCTGATTCAGAGTACTGCTTTGACCCCCATGCTCCCACCTGCTCAGTGAATTTCCAGCCAGCCCTCTCCAGAGAAGCTCCCTGGCTTTCTTCCTCAGCCTCTCCTGTTCTGCTTTCCTCAAGTAAATATGGTTCTTTAGACAAGGAGCAGAGTGATGCACTTGGGACCCCATTATACCTGGCTCCCCAGGCCACTCTCCCAGCACTCTTGGTTAAAACACCTGGTGAGGTGACCACAGCTACAATCAACTGTAACTGGATGATCTTCTCCAAGCAAACAATTTCAAGGGGTTTGGTATCACAGGGAATGGAAATTTAAAAAAAAAAAAAAAAAAAATCACTTGAACAGAATGACTTCTTACCACCTAAAATGAGTTATCTGCAAATCTGAACCTGAGCTAAGCTTCATCTGGGTGGTCATTAATGGCTCTTAACTCAAAAAGGGTCAGCAGACCTCAGCACCTGCAAAACAAGAACTAGTATTTATGGTTTGACTCAGCTGCTCTGGGAATAACTTCCAAACACTCTGCCAGGTTTCTTTGCTTGCAGGTTCTTCTTGAAGTTCCAAGTTACATGACATCCTACTGAAAGGCCTTATAGCAAGCACTCCTATAGAAGAGTAAGTCACAAACTGAAAAGTTTTTGCTATCTTAATAACGCTCAGTCTCTCAATGTATCCCTGGAGACATAAGAACAGCAACATTTTCTAGTACGGGGAAAACAGTCTGTAGTTTATATGAAGCACTGGGCTATTAGAAAAAAAAATGAGAAGGCATTTTCATTCTAAGCACCCTCTTAATAATGAAAGCAAAACAAATCTTCTGCATCTATGCATATAGTTCTTTGCTGCTTCATTAAGGAAAATTTCATTTACTTGGATTTACAGATGTTGTGGCTAAGCAGTCTAGAAACTGATGCACAGATTTTGAAACACAAATCTTAGCTCAAAGAAATAGTTGGGAAGCAGAAGGACACACAGAGGTAAAGATTCACTACCTGTCTTCATCACAACAAACTGACCAACACAAGCAGGTGAAGGATGCACCAAAGAGTCTGTGTGTTAGGATCAGCAATCACCTCAGGTTTTAAAAGTAATGCACTGGAAAAAATAGAAAATTACCGTAACAACAGATTTTGGAGAAATCGGTGCACAGACAAGTCTGGCTATAAGCGATGTGCCATAAACCAAGTGAGATATCAATCCCTGGCAGGGCTAGAAATGGATTCCCTGTCCTTTAGTTTCCCATGAGTGTCCTGCCTTCCATGGCCTCTCAGCTGGGGAGAAACTGCATGGCTGCTTTCTTGTTTTAAATGATTCGAGGAGCATGGCAGACTCCCCTTCAAAAGCTGCATCCCACTGCACTACGCTGTGACACAATGGGACATCCAGCACCAACAGGAGTTTGTCTCTCAAATTCAGGGAAATGCAAGCACACCCATGGCTCAAAACTACAAGTTTCTCATCCAAACAACTTGGTTTTCTTGCAGCTGGCAGTGGGAGTTGAGTGGACACAAGAACCTTGAACGTAGCAGTTGGAATTGGTTTGGTTCTGCTAAAATTGCTCTCATGGAGCCGCTCATCCCACTTGCACAACTGGGTAACAACAGGAGGAAAAGGAGAACTGATGAGGTACAGCCATATTCAAAAGAGGAAAGAGCTGGGGGAGGACCTGCTTCAAAAGAAAATATGAAGCATATTGTGGGCAGCCTTCATAATGGCACTTGACTGATTTTTATTCACATAACTGAGAACAACCTGGCCATTTTTAGTGCTAGAGCTGCAATTAAAAGTACAGTCAAATGAATTTTTAAGCAGCAGTTTTAAAAAGTGCAGTATTTCTATTAAGAAACTTCTCTTTTAATCTCAAAAGTCATAATCATGTGTGATTGTGATGACTAAACACCTTCCCAGAAAGGGCCATATCATATTTTGGGGATGTTGTTCTTGTGGCATTATTTCCCACTGCCAAGGGATCACAGACTACACAGACCAGTATCATGGCTTTTTGTTTGAAGTAAGTAAAGCTTCTCATTTTCAGCAGAGTGCCCCAAATAGTGAACACCTGGAGCAAAGATGTTCATCTCAGGTGGAAGAGCCACTGTACAACTCCTGCCTACTGCTCCACACCACTTCACCACTGCACCTGACATTGCAGCTCCTCCTCAGGCAAATCTCCTGGCAATCAACAGAAGATATTTCCAAGACTGAACAAGACCAAGTCCTTTGAACTTCTACAAAAGTCCTTTTCTATTCATGCAGCATAAATTTGATGCATCTAGAAAAATATCAAGATATTTATGGCTTTGAATATATGTTTTTAGAAAAGTCCAGAGCTTTTGACTGCTTTATATTAAAACAACAAATACTTTTTATACATGAAAATTTAACAAAACTGGGAGATTACGAACTTGGAATTGCCCTGCTCCTTACATAGCACAAGGAGTTTTAAGGTTAATGCTCAGCATAGCCATACATGCCCTACTTACACGCCTGTGACTTCCATGGAGGGATAAGGTAAAAGGATAATTAGCTGAAAACTGAAGCACAATGTATAGTTCTGACAGTTCCGCTTGCTGAGGCCCCGGCATGCGTTACTTAACCAGAAAATCTACAGTGCAGGCACACTTCCAACTGGAGACTCCAGCTATAACATGACACTTAAGTACTAAGACAATAGCTGAAAACTCACAAATTGACCTTTATAAATAAAAGTACTTCATGTACTAGGAAGAATTTAAAGTTGAAACAGCACTAAAAGACAGGTTGACAAGATTTCTCCCCAAGACACACCAATCTCTTGGGAACAGTTATTTTGCTAGCATATCTGCTGTTAAAGGGTGAAGATTTCTCACGGGGTTTTTAAATAAATCATCCTGGTCTTACATCTAATCCATACCAGACCTGGAGGCTGAAGAAAACCTAAACCAACATCTACATTTTAGAAAACAGAAAGGAGTGGAAATGACCCCAGTAGCTGTAGGCACATTAGTCTGATAAGCAAAGCTTTAGATCAGATGATGAAAGGCATGTAACAATGTGAAGGTAAAACAAAACAAAACAAAACAAAGAAGTTCACATAGCTTGCCAGCCAGATCATATCTAAGCTGATAAATGTTTTTCTTGGCACAGGAAGCTTTGAAGATCTTCTCTGCCTGAATTTTTATTAATTGCATGAGCCAGAATTGACACATCATCATCCAAAACTCTGGTCACCAGTACTCAGAGGTGAATTTAAGTTGAAGGAGGTATAGAGAGGGTTTCAAAAGCAATTACAGAACTGGGAGTTTGTGCTTACTAGAGGAGACTAAAAGAGCTTGGCTTCCACAGAACAGCAAAAGAAAGGCTAAGACGGGTATGATTATTGTCTATAAATATACGCATTGTATAATCAGTTGAGAGGAAGAGGAGCTATTCAGTCTAGAAAGAAAGAAGGACTGAGCTATACAGATTCTAATAAGTATGGGCAAAATTAGGACTATTTTTCTATGGATACTGAGAGCAAAAAATCACTTTCAAAATGGAGTTTGACATGTTTCTGAATATGAAAATGACACACGCACTAAACAATATCCAAAAACATAGAACTGACACAGAGAAGCTTTTCTGTAGCATACACCTAAAGGAACCACATATATTTACAGCCAAATCCTTGACTTCTCACCATTCCAACCACCATACAGCTTTATCTATAAAGTTACCACAGGACAGGTAAGAGAATAATTCATTAAACACTAATTCATAAATAGCCTATTTTGCAGGTCTTGATACTCCCAATAATTGCAGTGGAAGTTTATCGCAGAGATTCATACTTCCAGGCTTTTTATATCGACATCAGAAAAATGCAGCAGAAGTTGCACGCACAGAAGGAAAAGCTTTTCCCAGATGGATCCTCCACAGTTTGCTCCTCTCAAGGAGGAAATACACAAACAGCATCAGCTGAAGACATCTATGTGCAGCCAAACAGATGAGACTCCTTTAGGAGACTGCACAATATAAACACTAAAAAGCAACTTTTTAATCACTAGGTAAATCATATTCTGCTTCTTCAAGTGTACATAGTTCCCAGCGCAAAAACTCGGCAGCAGCTCTCAATGGTCACATTCCTGTCCCTGCGCTGCACCAGCAAATGCTTCTCCCTGTTGGAGAATGCTCACTCCATCCTCCTGCAGCCCATTTCACTTCACCTGTCGTTGCCACATCTGAATGTCCCTTATCACCTCCATTTACTGCTTGCCTTGTACGTATAAGTGAGTGTAGGACATAGTTATTTGTTCGGTACTTATTAGGGAATTAATTAGAAAAGAATAAGAATTTCTTGCTAATTTATTTTGTACAAGCTGTAATCATTATTATTTCTGCATGCTCCCAGGGTTTATGGATAAGTGCATTTTAAAAATCAAAGCAAAAATAAGAGAAGCCCCAGATCAGAATCAGTGGGTGAATCTCTAAAGATTCATTTTGCATTCATCTACTATTAATCTGAATGCATAATATTCTTCATTATTATTTCATAAATCTTTAGATAGGTCTGGGAAATTAATTTTATTAAGGTATTTGCATGTGCATGCCTCAAATTCTTCTAGTCTTGGCAGCTGTACTTGAAATCAGAATTTACACTGAATGAGGAAATACGGGTCATTCTGCAAACACAACAAAGACGAAGTCAATGGCAATTTGTTGGAAGACCTTGAGTTCTTGCCAAACCATGATTCCCAAAATATTTTGCCCTACACCACGCTCAAGCCTCAATTATCAGCTACTCTCTCCTGCAGCAGCCGGCTGCTCTGAGCATGAAAGGCAACACACAAAATGTAACCAAGTCATAATTCAGCAAAAAACTTGGTGACGCTTCGACAGATGTATGATTAAGTCTTCTTATCTTTAATCAAACTGAAGACGCACTTTTCTTAATAGGGAGTCACTTCAGCCTACATCTTAACTGTGCTAAGAGTGGGTTGTGTTCAGCATTATACTCAACCATACCATAACACACCCATCATTTTGCATTTGTTTCAGTGCCTCAATCTAACAGTCTGGGGGCTTTTTTAAGGTTGGTTGGTTGGTTGTGGGGGTTTTTTGTGTGTGGGTTTTTTGTTGTTTTTGCTATCTGTGACTTATCTTCAGTTGACTCCTATCAGGGCACTCTCTGCTCTTTCCTGTTTATATTTTGTTCCAGTATGTGGAGTTAAATGCAAAGCAGCAAACTCAAGGTTAGCCTTGTTGTCTAATGATGCTTCCTTATTTAGAAGTTAGTTTTACTGCAATCTTCTGGTCTCTCCCCCACAAATGTTCTCAGTTCTGTTCTCTGGAGCATAATTATTTTAAGTGACTTTCCCCCAGCAGCAGCATGTGAATACTTCTTGGCTTTTCAAAAGATTTGTCTTCTTGAAGGTGACTGGAGCACATCTTGAAGTATTAAAGGGCTCACTTCTGACAGGCCACTGCAACAGAAGATTAGGACCCAAATACTTTGTGGATCTGCGTGACTCAGGTACCTGAGCCTCTAAAATGTATAACACAATACCGCAATCTCTGCATTTGTGAACCATCTTGAGGGCAGTTTCCACAGGCACAACCAACTTGCAACCCTGAAGGTTGCATTTAACACCCAGGCACAGTGGTTTGAACCTGTTCATATTTCATACTGTCAAAAAAACCTGTATCACTGTGTGCACTTGTTCAGCACTCTCCATTTGAAGACCTGGATGTCAGCTCTTCATTTCTTTGCCAAACTTTAACAATTCAGTACGCAATATTGCCTGGGCTGGGGTGGGTTGGTTGGTTGTAGTCTTACAGTAGCAGCCAGGATGATTTTACCAGTTTTCTCAAATGAAGCTGCAGTTTCTGAAATAAGGCACATCTTTCCAAAGGGGATGAATGGGAGCCAAAATGGTTTGGAAAATATGTTTCATGCATGCTCTAAAGTATCAGCTACTTCATGTACATGGGAAGATCTAATGCCTTCCTGCTGGAGAAATACCTCTGGCTTTTAACAATCAAGTTGTCTCTTTCTACCAGACTTGCGAAAACACAGCCAAGTCTGAAGGCACTAGAACTCCAGAAATGCTCAATTTGCACACAAGAAATACAAAAAACTGTGGGGAATATACGTTTGTAGTATTATTCTCAAAATGTGTGAGGAAACTAAACCTTATTCTAGCATTTCTGAACTTCTAAGGGGTTGATTCTGCAGACTAAGTGTCTCTTTCTAAATGAAATTTCTTATGCAATAAAATTATTGTTAAGAATCAAGTGTAAGAATTAGCATGTCTTTCAAAGCAGGCTAGGCTGCCTCCAGAATAATACCAAAAAGCACTATTAACGGGTAAAACCATGCTAGTTAGAAGAAGAAAAAGCCTTACAGATTTAGAAAACGGATGCTTTTGCAGTAATTACACAGATTGAGAAACAGCTATTTTTGTCGACATCTTCAAAGAAACTTTTAAAGTTATGGAAAGCAAACAGAGGAATGTCAGCAAGCACAATGTGGTTTGTTTTGTTGTTTGGGGGTTTTTTTCTTCTGAAAAATGGTAGTTTGAAAACCAACAATGAAAGGAGACAAATCTATTTAGGAGAACAAAGAGAACACCATTTGAGCAGAGGCTAGGGTGAGTGAAATCACCCACCATGATTTTAATCCATGTGCACATCAGATCAGGCATTTTACTGATGAGATTTTAATTGGAGCTTGGTCACCCCTGAAAATCCCTCCCGTAACACATAGCCAGGCTGGCTGTAAATCAGAACAGTGGGGATGATGACACAAGATACTCAAAATTAGAAACTGTCTGACAGCTAAGCCCATTAAAAGATGCATGGCAGGGGAGAGAGCAAATAAACAGGAACTTGCTAGAAGGTCAAATCTGTATGTTTTATGCAGCTTTATAACAACAGCTGTGATATTTAGGGTTGTATTTGGAGATATTTTTATTATTATTTGTATGTCTAAGCTCCTGTACAGGAACTACAAGATTAAACATGATGGAGTGTGATGTGTGGAAGGACACACAAGATTTTAGGCACGTATCTCCTGGCTTTTATGTGTATTCAATGAAAAATACTTTATCCAGTTAAACCAAACAAATTCTCAGGTTCTCATGATCTTTCCCCAGGTACTGAAGAGCAAACTCTAGCAACTACAGGCCATGTTTCACCACATTTCCTTATTTTTTGCAAGGTGTTTTAAATGAAACCATCAGTGGCAAAGCAACAAAGCTTCTCACAGAAGGGTCAAGGGTGACTGCAGTGAACGTGTTTTACTCAATAACGAGCAAACGTAAAATGTGCATAAACCCTGACATGATCTTTGGGTATGTGAAACAGCCGCTTTCCTGTAACCCTGGATTTGGCCTCACTGGACCATTCCTAGAGGTATTAGTCAATACAACTAAGAGAATCCAAGCCCATGCTGCCACAAAAGCGTTCTTCCCACTAAGTGTTTAAGTAGTCTTATTCATTTACTCAAGCCAATGACTAATATTGCAGAAGTTTGTGCAACATGGAATTTCACTGCAGAGCTGTTGCAGAGCAATTAGCTAGCACAAAGTCAAACTTAAAAAAGACATTTTGGCCATGACTCTTTGGTCACACCAGCTGATATGTCCTAAATCTCAATTAAAAAACTCCTAACATAAAGATGGCTTTTAGTGTCTTTTGATATTGTTCCCATGTATGAAGAATTTTAAAAGCTTTGCTATAAATGAAGCAACTGTCTTAAAAATAAACAAAAAGAGGGACTTGTGACCCTCTTTCTTCCACATCTTCTACGTGTATTCCTGTTACAAAGCTTGCCTCTTCTATAACAAAGAAAATCCCACACACAGATACATGACGCTGTAAAACATTATAGTTCTTTTTCAGTCTGGATTATAATCTTCAGGATCTTCTAAACACAACTCTAAACACTAATCTGCGCATCAACAGTTCTTGGACTGTAGATATACAAAGATGGCATGCCAGTTTCTTCTCCTAAAGTAAATACAATTTACCATTCACAAAAATTTGCAGGAACAGCTTTAATTTCTCTGAAAATCTGGCTTTACATGTCAGGCCAGATCAGAATTTACCTTTTTCAATAAAGAAAGTTCTCTTAAATGCTAATAGTGTTTATCTGTGCTTTAAAATAAGTTTTTATTGGTTGGTAGAGGTTTAATCTCTCTCAACAGTCTCAGTCTTTTCAAAGGGATTATTTAACACCTCAATTAGAGGAGAGCAGAATAACATGGCCAATTAAAAAAGATGAAGGAGCTAGGGTTTTTTATTAAACTTGAAACTACCCTCAATCTACAATTGCAACCAGACTCATGGATAAACAAACCATAGGCAATTATTGCAGGAGCAAATTAACATACAGTATCAAACCAGATTAAACATGAGATTCCTTTCTTGAACAAGTATGTGCCCAAGATGGCAGAACTCTTCAGTCTGTTTTACACAGTCCAGTGTATCCTTGTCATTGCAGACCTGAAAGACTAGCACAGATCATCGGGTGATGTGAAAGCTCAAATGTGTAAAACCACAGGTGTTTGAGCACCACTAAAAATGGTATTTTAATTTTTTTTTCATTATTTTGAATATTTTTTGTTACAAGTTTAACAAACTAATTTGTGCTTCAGAAACACCCTATCAATATTTGAGTAACATGTCTAACCTTCACCAAATAAATCAAACTATCTAGACTTTTATTGCCCTAGATATAGTATCTACATTTGATCATCTCATAAATTATTGCTCACCTCTGATTCTCAGAAGATTTTGAATGATCCATTATCAAGGAAAAGCTTAAATAATGTAATATTATTATTCCATTGATGGTACATAGTTTCCCCCTCTCTGAAATTCAGAGTTAAAACTGCAGACTGGACATATTGACTCTACTAATTTATTGGAGACATTTCTTTGTTTTTTTCTATACTTGCCATATAGGGCCAGGAAACTGCACATCGTCTTTTACCCCAGCAATAAACTCCAAGGAAAGACAACAGCAATGCAGAGAATATTTCTCAACATCTTTTACTGCCAGATTGGTTTTGTTTCTGAAGGCATTTCTTGCTCCATCAACATCCAAGGCAAACTAAATGCCAGGCAGTACGAAGGAACAGGAAAGACTCGTTTCCTGAATGGATTTAAAAGGGAAACTTTGGAAATAGCCAGTGAATTACCATTTACTTTGGCTACATAAATCATCCTAGAGTTTCCCTGGACTACAGAAATCCTCCCCAGGACTAGCTTAGCATGTTTCTGCATTTGGCAGCTGCTGCAAAAAGGATTTCACTTCAGGATCAGATGCAGCAATTCATCCTGAGCTACCCCATATAAAACGCCAACGCGTGCCCTGTACCCAAGCTGTGCATGTGCCGATGAGGGGCTTGATCACTGCCCTACATGGTGCACGCCATGGAGTGACTGCACCAAGCTCCTCACTTCACTGCTGCTGGGATCCACCACAATGCCCCAAAGCTCTGGACAGCTTCAGAGGCTGTTAAAGAAATGCAGCCCAGCCCTCGCCTTTCTCTGCTTACAAGTCTGGGAGCCAACATGCACTTGGTAATAAAAAGTGCTCTATGGGCCTGCAGAATCATCACTTCTCCCTTTATCTGTATATGTAACAAGTCCCTGCTTCTCTTTTCTTCCAACTTCAAAATTAGGCTGTTTCCAGAATGCTAAAGGTTATACAAACAAACAAAGAAACCTGTTTTCTGATACCTGGCAGGAAAATGGATTCATTTCTAAGAAATATGGTGGTAACGTCCACTCACCATAGGCCTTCATACATCTGCATTTACTGCTCCCTGACCACAAGGATATGAGGGGGGGGAAAAAAACCCCTGACCTAAATTTATTATGTAATTTCTATGGCTTTTATGGAAGCCATTTTAACAATTGTCTACTATGCACACAGGTTAACATAGATCTCATATATTATGGAGTCAATATACCACGCAATGTAAATCTCAAAGTTCAGCATGCCCCAAATTAAATTCTGTAATGACTTCTAAAGATGACAGTACAATCTGTAATGTCAATATCGTACTGTAGTCCATGGTTATAATTTGTTAGGTCAATAATTCACCACAGTCTACTATACTTAGGACTGGCTTCCTCAAGAGCACTAAAATAAATGCTTAAAAGGTTCCCAATAGCATATTTATAGTCAACTATAATTAGCTCTGCAGCATCACAGGAATACATCACAGAAATTATATATATAAATCAGACTACGATCTCAATTTCACACTTACTCTCTGAGGACTGGCATAAACAATTGGAAAACCTCCTCTAGATCAAGATAGCCTTAATCCACAGCGCAGTCTGCACAGTCAGCGAGACTCTTTGATGCTGTGTTCTCCTTTGACTACATCGAGAGTTTGAGCAAAAGCCAAAGGATGATTCTTCTTTAGAAAATAATAGGGTAGCTTCTCATTAGGAAACCATCTAATTCCACCTTGTCACTCGGCCCCAGCAAGCAGCTGAGAGCAGTCAGGTCTTTGGCCTGCAGTTGTCACGGAAAAGGACTGGCTGCGGGACCACACAGTGGTAGAGATGCGAAGGGGAAAGCACCCCTAGCACAGCTAGCACAGGATTTGATAAAGGAAAGGTCCATCTTGGAGAGATCCTCTCCTTAATGCAGCTGCTTACTTGATTCAGATGTAACCTTCTGGGCAGCTTACAAGCCCTGTTCAACAGTCAGTACTGATTTTCAATCAAAGGATGAACAGCAAGTGTTAGCTTGGTTACCCATATTACATCACACTGTACCATTAAAGAAAAAAAAAAGATAATAAAATATTCTCTGTTAAACAACCAGGACTTCTGTGGCATGAAGAAGTGCTGGCTGTGATCTGTGGTGTTTGAATGCTTTCAAAAGCTTTTCTCTACCTTTGGGATAGATATGAGCTCCATGAAGGGAAAAAATAGAAGGGGGAAAAAAAAAAAAAGCAGCCTAGCTGGCACATGTTGATGTATGGCAGCTCAAATTATACTGCACACTGCTGGATTCCTTTTTTTATCGTCTATATTCCAGGAACAATTGACCTGAGGCAAGACTTTCTATTATAACTTTTGCAGATCCAGTCAATAGCCATTATTTACAATTATGCTTTTTGTGTGTGTGCATGCGTTTCAGCTGCAGTATCTCTGTCCAATTGTCAAGTCCTGATAGGATTTCACCATATAATTATTCAAAGTTATTTAGTAAGTGATGCAGATGCAAGATACAGGAGAAAAATAACACGAAGTCAGTATGAAATTACATTCCCAACAGCACCTTTGCAACTTATCTCTCTAAGCAGAAAGTACATGGCAAGCTAGGACTGAAAAACCTCTGTGTGGACTCAAGACCCTTTTTTTTCATATTTCCTTCAGTAATTCAACGTCCTTTGCCTTCCTAATCTATAGCAACAGGCAGCTGCCTGGACCCGCACTTGCAAAATTCCACTTCTACCACTGAGCATCACAGAACTGACATCACAAATCTTACTTAGAAAAAAATACAAAACCCAAACCAAAACCCAATACAATTGGAGTCCCAAATGCCCATGTTTTAAGCAGAATTGTTGCAAATAACATTTGAGACCTCTGAAACAAGGAGAGGGGAAGCACAAGAGATCTCTCCTTGGTCTTCACAGGGTAATTTTGCTGAGCAACTCACTGGTGTGTTAGTGACAGAATGGTGCTGTTAGACACGCTCTGCACAGCACTGCAGAAATGGCTTTGCCTTCAAAGCCAAAGTCACTCCTAGTTTGGGAACAATCCTGAACTGGGGGACAAGCGGGAACCAGGAGGAAGCAGAAGTGCCCAGGGAAGAGACAGGGGTGAAGTGATTGGCAGAACACATTTTATTTTGTTACTTACTCCAAGAACTTCTTATTGGGTGAAAAATCCCAAACAAACATAAGTGAGAGGGAAAAAAAAAATCAACATAAATAATTTTTAAGGTATTACTTGTTATAAAAAATGAAGGTGAAAAAAAAAATCTTTAAAAATTGATGTAGTCCTTTTGAATGAAAAAAAATAGACATGTCTACAACCAAACCCCTTTTTCCCTTCCAGACCAAGAACACAAAGCCTATGAGCCTGCTGCCCAAGAGCATTATACCAAGGACAAAGCAGTGGGGAGGCACCTCAGTTACAATAAAAAGCCTCAGAAGAAAAAGCCTGTGCTCTGCACCAGGGTGACAGGGACAGCAGGGCTGGGGGACAGCACTGGCTGTCATCAGAGGACCCGACATAAGCACGGACCTGCTGACTCCAGAAGTTACAGTTCAAAATTTAAACTTCGCTTGACTCAATTTAACTGAGCAGGAGGTTATGGAGCTACAGTTGACAAATTTTTGATGTGACATTTCAGCAGGGTGACAAACTTATAATAAAGTGATACAGTTTGTCATATGACAAATCCATGCAGTGGTCACAGGGCCCGAACCTTCCCTCTAGTTAGCTGAGGGCAGATGATGCAGACAACAGTTTATTGCCCAGCTACATCCATGCTTTACTCTTCTGCTGCTGGGATAGCCAAAACTTTTTCTATGGAAAGGTGAAAAGAGAGGTGAGGGGAGCCAAAGCAGTTTCAACATTGAATACACGACGTGAAATACGTGTCTGTACTTGCTTTCGGGGCTCTTTGCAATTAACCACATCTTGATGCATATCCCTTGCTTTCACTCATGACGCTCCTGTTTGCAAGTGTCTTCTAGCTAGTGGTAAGAGTAAGCTTCAGGCTGGAATTCGCAAATACACTGAGTGTGGGAGTTGCTCAACTCCCCCTGGAATAAATGGCAAAAGAACTAGCAGTGCTAACGGAGGAAGGCAGCCAAGAATAATTCCTCTGAGACACAAGCTTGTATGAATTACCTATCCTCCTAGGATTCGTGGAGGACAGAGGAGCTTTGGCAAAGCTGCACTTTGAACATCTCTTTTTAAGCCAGCATAGCAAGAAAATTAGTGTATGTGAATAATAGCAGACCAAAAAAAGCTTCAGTAATACAATTTTGCTGTGTGCTAAATATAGTACAAATGTGTGCATTCTCTTCTGAAACACATTTCTACCAAAAAAGCAAAAGATAACTTTTAAACTCTATTTTAACACTGTTTGCACATGCCATTTAAGGATGACGGGTCAGATACTGCCCAGTCTTTGCAGTCCTTGCGTGAACACACATCACAACACAAATAACTTTACCTTTTGCTACACATTCAAGAGAGGCAGCAGAGTTCAGGTACCCCACACAGTATTCAAGCAGGGATTATAGGAAACAAAACTGGAAGAAAAAATTGCTCCTCAGCAAGCATGGGAACAGACTAGTGTAGTGCTACAGATTCCTCAGCAAACCCTGTGCAAGTTGTGC
Organism: Mesitornis unicolor; assembly: GCF_000695765.1. Classification (NCBI taxonomy): domain Eukaryota; kingdom Metazoa; phylum Chordata; class Aves; order Mesitornithiformes; family Mesitornithidae; genus Mesitornis; species Mesitornis unicolor. The sequence continues at coordinate 15,933 of NW_010199694.1, forward strand.
TGCTTCTAACTTAAACAGGTGATAGAAGGAAATGTACTGCTAGTTTACTCACATATATCTCACTGATGCGAAATCTGAGCAGCTCCTCTAGCCATGGCAGAGCCAGGCTGACATTCCCGCTAAATTGGGCTGCGAGACACCTACTCCAGGCAGGCAGGACAGCTCACGGCTTCTCCAGGAAAGGAGCCACCGCACACCCACAGACTGACAGCTATGCTTCAAAGCTCATATAAAAGCACCCACCAGTCCTTGTCCCTGCTTCCACAGGCAAGATAACCTGATGATCTCAGTCCCAGTGCAATGGGAGAATAAAAGTTCACACCATCTGTAGAGAGAAGTGTTTGAGCAGGCTCTTGCTGGCATGCTGAGCCAATAGATACTATTTTCCATTTAATGCTGAGGGGTCTGAGTGGGCTGAAATCAATGACAATCTTTCCAGGGGCTTCTCAAAGCGGGGGCCTCCCCGTGTGTCACATTCAGCTGCCCAAAATCCCCAGGGGGATTTCAGGCAGGTGCCCAGGGACAGCAGGGTGCCAGCTGCCACTACCATGCCTGAGCACCCAGCTGCCTAGAAGTCTTCAGCCAAGGGTTATCAGCATCCCCCCCTCTATGAACACTACATTCCCTGCTTTTAAAACTGCCATCTTGTCCTGACCTGTGAGGCAAAGGGTTTATTGAACATAATAAAACCAGATCCTGTTTCTTGGGATAGTTGCCACCACAACCATTCTCCTTCTGGTATCCCATTGCTGTGGACAGAGTGTAGGGCCACTTCAGTCCCACACAAATTGCTATATAAGCACTCAAAAATCTATTTCCCTTCCTTTAATTTTTTGCTGTTTGCAGTTAAGAAGTCTCTTAATTTGCTAAAAGAAAAACAGACAAACAAAAAAAAAACAAAAAAAAAAGACTAAAAGGTAAATTACTTACTCCTAGTTTTCTGCAGATAGCATTTCCTCAGCCTTCAGCCTAAGTGTCAAAAAGGCTAAATTCCCTATCCAGCTCTGGAAGCCCTACCAGAGCTGCCTCCTGGCTAACGACGACCCTGCCTAAGGCACTGCCTGTACTTCTGCAGGCAGGAACTGCTCATCTCTCACTGCAGCTCCTATTTGATTTAATCCCTTTAGTCCCTCTCCTCTCATCCCTCCAGAAGACTTCTTTCTTGGCATCCTCTCCTCAGGCTTGCCATTTCCTAACCCTGCCAAGCCATTGCTTAGGCATTCCAAGTTTTTTTGTGCATTTACAAAAGTGACAGCGTGACCTCTTGTAAAAGTCAATTTTACAACACATCAAATGCACAGCCAGAAGACAAACACGCACTTCTCCATGCGTGCTACATGTAGCATCAGCCTGACTTGCTGGCATGGGAAGCAGAAGGACCTCTTCTTCCTTGAGCAAGGGACTGCTGCTCACCACTGTCCTCTGTCCCCACACAGCACTGGTTGGTGGATTCAGCTGCTGCCTGTGGGGGTTAAGGGAAGGTTGTGCACAACTTACTGATGAGTTCTGACACCACTGGATTAAGCCAGGGGCAAGTCCTGCCCAGAAGCTAAGTCACCTGAATGCAGGTGGAGATATCATTCATGGGCCAACCTCACCGGTGCAAAGTGAAAGGCATCACTCATACTCGGCGGCCAAGCAGCAGCTTCTTCAATGTGCAAGAAGTACACTTCAACGTACAACATCAGTGAGAAGAGTGCCAAGTCCCAGTAAACTCCCTTTGGGTTTGAATTTCCAAAGCTATTCAGCCAACACTTCCAGTGGTACACTCTTTAAAGTGAAAACCAGGAGTTATTACCATTGCTAACTGCTGCAGTTAAAAGACTTGGAGACTAAGACGCCTTCCACTCAGCACGCTGCTAACATAGCAGAGGGCTCTGAGTGTACACTGGTAAACAAGAATGGGAAACTTAGGACCTGATTTACTTCAGATATTTAATAAAATGTGCTCTAAAGTCAGTAACATAATAAAAGTCTTACTTTTAGGGCCATTCACTTCTTAACAAACACAAGTTTTTTAAGTCAGCATTAAACATAAGTGTAATACTAAGCATACATTTACAGAACTAAATACTAGCTGCTGTGCCAGTCTATATATGGGTAGGATCTAGAAGAACTCAAAAGGTTGGATGGGAATTCTAGAAACATAAATTCGTTGAAATTGATAGCCTGGCACTGCACAGTGCAATAGCTGTGCTGTGGACATGTGAGAGAATACCACATTACAGCCTGCAATCTAGAATTTCTACTTCCATCTGCCACTCCTTTTCTGTAGTTTCCTCTCCCTCTTAATTTTCAAATTTCTGAAGTATCGAGTGTAAGTGGTCAGGCTTACAGTAGGTGTGCTCAGAGGGACAAAAAGATTCCTGTCCCACAAGAACAGCAAGGTCCCCTAAGGCTGAGCTGTGAGCATGGCACTGCACATCTGCTCCATGCTGTCAGATCTGGAGACCACCTTCACCCCGTCCTCACCAGGTTACTCAGGGACTATCCCTACTTCAGAAGCAATCCCTCTCGATGCCTGAATGTGGGCAAGAGACCTCTGCTGTCCTCAGTGAAAAAACCTTTTGACATCTGCTCCCCCTCTGCTGACTTCGGGAAGCTCTGCAGCAGCAGCACTGTTGCAGTGGGTGGTTCTGTTTTTGTTTTTTTAAAGGAGACCCTTAACCAGCTGTGGAGTTTCCAATTGGGTAGTGATGCTCCAAGGTTCAGTTTCACTTTAAAGTAGCTACAGCAGCCAAACAGATTTGCTGGCAGCCATGCATGTCACTTGATACACCACAATAATGCTCTCTGCCAGCAATTTTGGCGGCACAGAGCCCAAGCTGGATTCATGTGCACAAGGTAGGATTTCACAAATGACCCTTCATGCAAATAAAATCTCCCTCTCACATGCAAACTCAAATGTGCTGCTATTTCAGGCTCAGGATGTTCACTCTGGCCATAACAAAGTGCCTCAGGTTTATTTTGCATGTCATTGCACAGTAAGGTGTAGCAAGCACACTTTTGGGCTGACGAGTACCTGTCAGCAAGAGACAGACAAGGCTGGTGAAGGACAATCTCCCATACCTGCCCTCTTCTGCAATTTCTACATACTTTTGGGGAATTGAAAGCAAGAAGAAAATGAGGTTTATTCCAGAACATTCACTGGGAAAACAGGGCAAGAAAAATGGAGATTTCAGTTTTAAATAAAGATCTTAGGGAAACATTCTCTTTTAATGCTGACTGAATATTTCCCGTGACAAGAGAATTAACCGTATTTTCTCCTTTCTGCTTCTCTAAAGCAGCTCATTTCCTTCCAGTTGCTATTTTTCAGATTTTGTATGTATTTCCTCACAAATCTCTTGCTAACAGCATCCGAACTTGTCTTTCGTGCCATACAGCAAATGACACCACGTGGCTGTACTTGAATTCTGGAAAAAAAAAAAAAAAAAGGAAATCACTTTCATCCTCCCATGACCAGACAAGCCAAAATAACTTGGGAGTTAATTTCAAATTGCACATATGTTTAAAAACATATATGAAAAAATACTTTTGGTTTGTTTGAGTCAATGGTGCATGTCATGGACCATCAGCTTCAACTTCTTCCAGCCTTTGATAGCTTGTTGTTTAGCCACAAGGGAGAAGTGGAAGTTATTTCTTTTCGTGGCAAGAAAGAAAAACAAACAACCCCCTTCCACTCCTCCAAACCCACTCCTTCTCACACACACACACACACCAGAAGACCCAAAACCAAACAAACAAAAGCCCCAGAGGAAATAGACAATTATAAAAAAGAAAAACCAAACAAGCATGAAATTCCTTAAATATATCACCTTTGAACAGAACATTTGGCAAGCACTTCAAAATAAGAAATGGAGACATACAACCCATATCTCCTTCCTTCGCAGAAATACATTGAGAAATCCTGTGACATTTAAGCAACCCATCAGCAAAGAAAAAAAACAAACAGTAGGGCTTTTGCATGTGTGTGTGAGTGTGTGTGTGCGCGCGCGCGAGGTCAGCAGATCTATGGTTCTGGTTGATTCTGCCTTCTTCAAAGACATTAAATCTTGTTTGAATTGTAGCTCAGTACTTCAAATTGGCAAGTCACATCTTCCTAACTTTCCAGAATGTCATTTAAGTTAGCTGGAAAAAATAATAACATTTTGGGTATTCTCCCTCATCACCAAAAAATACACATCCAAGGCTTCATCTACATGACACCTTGTATTTTATAGTTGTATCCAGTAATCCAAGAAAATCTTTAAACAACCTTATTTATTAGATGATTTTTTTAAATTATGCATTTAAGCTTCTCTGTTATTTGCTCTTGGTCTTTTTTTTCCTAACTATTTAAACATTTTCTTACCTACAATGGCAAGAAAATTCTTTTCTCAAAAAAGGCAAAAATCTTACTGTTGCAAAATTATGGGAATGTAAAAATCAGGACTTTAAACAAAACATCAAATATGATGAGGCTTTGACTATACTATAACTTCATAGGATCTATGAACAACTGAAGGAACAGATTAAACCAAAGGTAAAAATAACAGCACCTCTTGACATCAGCGGGAATTGCACTGCTGATTTCAATAGGATTAGGTTCTTCATACTGCCTGCCCAAATTTCTTTTCTTTTGTGTTAGTTGATTATGCTTTGGCATCTTGCCCTCCTGTTGCAAGTCACAATTTGTAAATGAGTTTTCAAGGTTAAAAAAAGTGTAAGGAAATGAGATTTCCTACTGCAAAACAAAAATCACAGTGAAGTATTACAGTAGATTTCCCAAAAGTGCACATCGGTCACTCTGCTGATAAGAAAACGTTAAAACTAAAGTCCCAAGAGATGACTTATTTGCCTTTTACTGCAACCCACAGCAGCACTTCCCTCCGCCAGGGAGATGCTCTGACCCCCCAAAACGATGGCTGCATCAGCATCTAGCCAGCTGTATTCTCACATGGGTGCTCCAGAGCAGCTGCCCCAAAGATGCCTTTGTGCATGAAATAAGCCTAAGCAGAAAGCAGGTGTAATGGGGAAAAAAATGCATGGCAAAATTCAGGCAGTAAATGATCCTTCTCCAAATACAAGGTACATTTGTCTGCTCTACAGGATAATCATCATCATCATCACGATGATAGTATGTCTCGAAAGAAATCTGGAGTCATATCTTGCTGCCTGTTTTGTAAACAGAGTTAATGAGAGTCATGTGGATAATGTTTTCCATTAAATTGAGGATATGAGCCTGATTCAACTCTACTGAAATCAATGGGAGTCTTTCCATTCCTCTTAATGAGGCTGAATCAACTTTTATAACACTGGAATGCAAAACCCTTCACTCATTCTGCCTCACAGAAGGTATCTGCTATTTTCAGAGGAGTCCGAGGACAATTTTACTACACTAAAAGTTAGTCAAATCCGGTCAGGAGAGAAAAAAGGCTATTTACATATGGAAATGCCTTTCATCAATAGGAAATATCTACATATCATCCTTATTGTACTTTTTTTCAGGGTTATCTTCAAACTAAATGAATCGTGTATTCTTAAATATGATCTGAAAAACCTCAGAGCATACTGACAGAGAAGTAATGTGCACATATGGGATATGTTCAGAGAACTGAATTATAGCACAGTCTTGCATCTTTATATAAAGCAGTGTTCATGTTATGAACACAAAGAAAATAAACCACTGTCTTTTTACAAAAGCTAAACTGCCTCCTTTTTTTCCAAACAAACAAAAGCAGAAACAACCTATTGGATTAGTTTTAAGTACTCATTTACAAGAAAAAGGAAAAACAAACGAAAACGACACCCCTCTAACACAAACACTGCAAATGATGTATTTTAACTAGTACATAAACTATTTTCAGGGAAGGCAAAACCAGAGTATGGATTCTGACTCAAATAAAGGATGCCTGTGTTCTCTTGTTAGTTTAAGGGCAGCAAGTGGAAGCATCTCCATAGGTAATTTTTTCCGAGTTTATTTTATGGCTTTTCTTGTTTTTATACTAAATAATGGCAAGGTGATGAGCAGGAAGGGAGGGCTGCATCAGACCAAAAGTATGCCAGGAAAAGCTGCACGGATGGATAGGATTTTTATTATCTGTACCACAGCAGCGCCTGGAAACCCATGCCATGCTCAGTGCTGTCTATAGCCAGGTCCAAAGCAAACACGCTCCAAGACAGACCCTACTCACAAGAACACAAATTACAGCGATGCTAATTTAATAGCTGCCAATTGGATATAGATTTGGAATGACAATACTTTTTACTTAGCTGTTGACTTTTAGCTACTTCAATGGCACCTCTACTACTCCTGGCAAATAAATCTTGTCACCGACTTTGAGTAACTTCCTCTCTCTCTAGTTTTCTTCATTGTTAGCAAACATCTATATTATTTTTACTCCTTGTTTTCCTTGTAAACTGCATGCATTATGCCACCCTCCCTTCCAGCCCTTTGGAAGCTCTGCACTTCAAAAGGACAGAAACTCTCCCAGTGGCATACACGCAACTTCTGTTAGAGTTAATGAGGGCTACATGTCAGAAGTTCATTCAGGGAGGCTGCTCTAGTTCCTCCACCATTTCCTGTAGCATTTGGGGTTGCAATTCATCTTGGTCTAGCGCTCTGTCAACTTTTCACACTTCTAATTACCTTATTATCTGCTTCACTACTCCAGTCAAGCCTTTTTGTTTTCTACATCACCTATTGCTTATCCTAGGGAATATTTTTTTCACCTTTTCTTCCTGCATGCGAAAAGCAGTGCAGAGAAACCGAGGGGACTTGCTCTGTGAACTTCCCGGCTCTTGCCCGGCTGCGTGCCCGAAGGCACATGCTCATTAGGCACACGCCTGACAGATCCCATCTGATGCCTCACGCTTTGCTCTCGCCAGCTGATTGCCTTTCATCAGCACCTTCAGTCATCCTCAGCTCGCATGCGTTTTCAGGTCTTCATGTGCCTGTCATTTCACAAAAAATTATCTTAATAAGAAGTATCAGGAGACAGGCTGGAAACAGATCTGAAGAAGTAGGAAGCTGAATACAGAAAGAACTGCAGAGATGGTGACATCAGATTCCCAATTCTGGGTTTCCGTGGGTAAGAATAACTATACATGCTATTGAAAGTATGAAAAGGCTCTCTGGAAGGCAGAACATTAAGGATCCACCAAAAAGACAACCAATTTCTATTTGCAGTTCACCCCATTAAAGAGAATTGGGTCCCTTGCATCTACAGAGTTGTATCTAACAAGGTGTTCAGATGTCCTCTACCCTGGATTGAAACACAGTAGATTGTCAGTCTGCACCTTATGGAAGTGGATTCTGACTGCTGGTTCCAGCAGCGAACCTTTCTGCTACTGCTTTCTCCTCACAATTCTCACTTTCAGCCCACAAAGCTATTTTCTCATTTTTTTTCCTTAATAATTTTCTCCCACACCTTTGTAGATCCTCTCCAAATGTGGCACTCTTGGCAGGAAGACCAGGCTTTGGCTCTCTTTTGCCATAAGTGTTCCCTCCTGTGATACTGATGCTCCTGAGGGATTACCTACATCCCCAGTTGATTTACTCAGCTTTTGGTTTAGAAAGCATATACAAAAAAGGCATCTTGGCAAGAGAGCAGAGCTACAACTATTCTATCAAAGACAAACTCAAATGCAAGTCAACAATTTAATCTCAAAAAAAAGGACAAAAAAGAAAGAAGAATTAATCCAAAAGACTAAAGCCAGCATTTGATTCAGCACACCTTTCAGGAAAGAGGAATAACCCAACTTGATGGCTGTGTACCTTGTTGCTAGCTGTTAGCACAACCATTTTTTTATTTCTGTTGATCAGGAAGCACCAAACTGAGAACACAACGAACGTGGATCTCCACACTGTCAGTGGCACAGAAGCAGTTCAAAATGTTTCCAAGGAGCTAAAGTGTGCTACATAAATACACAAGGCTTAGAACACCAACTATATAAAGTATACTGGTTTCCAAAAACATTACTGAATATCTTCACTGTGACACGATGCCCATGAACTTATAACCTGCTCAGACCAGTCCTCAAGCGCACAAATTCAACAAGATCCTGGCCAGCTACTTTCAAAGCAACTCAGGTCCCGTTTTAAGACTATTTTCAAAAGGTCCTTCCCTTAGCAGACTGAGATCTTCTGAAGAGGCTGATTTTGGTGCTGGTGTGACCAACTCACAGGTGCAGCTTGTGAGATCCACCTTCCCTTGCCTAATCTGAAATGAAGAGGAGCCTGGTGCTGCTGTAGATGGGGAGAGTACTTGGTCTGAAGTAGTTTCATGTCCGGTCACTGCTGGTGAGCCAGCCAGGGAAGCTGCTATGGGGGCAAACCTGCAATGCAGGTGAGAGTAATGCTGAAAATCCAGCCCTATCTTTGGGTGCCATAGTCCTTCCATGTTTCTGAAAGGCAGCTGACAGACGGGAAGGTACATCAAAGCCGCAGGGAAGAGTTCTCTTTTCCTCCATTTTCCTCTCATTCTGTGTTTGCTTCTAGAAAGAACCTGCAGCCCCCTGCTGCCACGATTTCTTACTTCTGCGCATTAAGTATGCCTATTCTTTCTTCTGTTTACCTTTTCATCTGCTTGCTTTGGCATTATTTTAGTCACCCAAATGGCTGATTTCCTTCCTTTAATCAAAAAGTGCCCTTCCTCTCTTAGACACTCAGTCCTAAAACACACAGCTCTGAAAAGCAGTAAGGTCTGGGGGCAAAGGATTTTTCTTGCTTTCTTTGGTTTACTTGGGTTTTGTCTTCAATCCTGTCTCTCCTGATGGAGAAGCAGAACACTGCTGTGGGGGACCTGTGTGAGAGCACGTTTCCTGCTGGACTCAAGCCAAAAAAACAAACAAAATTTAAAAAATCAAGGGGGAAAGGCCAGGCAAAAATTGTTTTTGATCTCTGCATTAACTGAACAGCATCAGTCCTCTACAGTAAGAGGCCAACAAGAGTCCAACAAAGCCCTTGAAGTAAGTTACAAAGGAAGACAACCATTAGAACAGAAAGGCAGCTGCACCAGCCTGATGGGAGGGAATAAATACCAGCTATGCCCCAAAGGATGGCCACTGCCACGGAAGAATTCAGACTTGGAATAAGTGACTGGATTTTGATCCCACTCATGACCTGTGCTTCCAAAGCATTCAACTCTCACAACTGAGGTCAAAATTTCAAAGAGGGATCAGTCAGTTCTCGTTTAGGTAAAAAAAGAAGTAGCCAGATTTTTCAAAAAACTCAGCATCCGACAGTGAGCTACACTGGAAGAATCTGCTGTTAATATATATTTCTCTCATTACTCTGCATCTCTCCTGAGTTTACCAATTCAACCTCAACTTTCAGGTATGTTCAACATCCACTTGGTTAAACTTTTCTGTTAGCTCCCTCACATTTGTTTCACTTCTAGTCTCACATCCTCAGTCATTATTCTCTGAATTACTAGCATTGCTCTCTCCTTGGCCAGTTCACACGTGCTTTGACTCTGGAAGCAAGCCAAGGCTAGCTGCATGCACATACCTCCCCATTTATTTCCTTTTTAATGGAACACAGCCTCTGGTGCCCAGGTAGCAAAATCCTTCCATTATCTCTCTGACCTTTTTGCATATTTTAAGAGGTTATTTTGTGGCTTGTGCAAATAATGCAGCAGAGTTCACAGCGATTTGTGCAGTCTTACCCACATCCTCACCTCTCCTATAAAATGGCCCCTCGGCAGTCATCTCATAATCAATGAATGCAGTGAGTCTAACCTACTGCTGTACACAAACACTGCAGGAGTAAACAGGGAAAGAAGCATTTTGATGTGATACATGAAGAACCACACTACACTGGAGCAGAATGTGAGTGACTTTCCGGTAGAAGAGACGTAACCCACAGCAGAAGGAACGGAGAAACCACTGCACTGCGGAATAAAGTGAAAGAGAACAGAAAAACATGTGGAACACCTTTACGTAGTGCACAGTTCTGCAAGTGTCCTTTCCCATGCTTCTGGGGGGCCTGAGGCATGCCAGGCTCTGGCACAAATGAAGAGAGGAAGGCAAAGGATGCCCACCTTAGAGGAACTGCTGCAGGTGGGAAAGACAAGAGTGCCACTTGAAAGCTTGGCAAGGAGGCTGCTTGGCTTGTGAGTCATGGCAGCTGGCCACCGTGGATGGGACGACTGCATGAAAACCCTAAGAATGAATGCTGATGGCCTCTCTTTCTGCAGCTGTCTCTGCTGACCAGTAAGTGGCTGACTGCAGTGCCAGCCTTGTCAGAGATGAGGTGTTCTGGAGCACTCACATCCTTAACTCCCACTGAGCTTGTCTTCAGAAGGAAAGCTGGGTTTATACTTACAGCACTAAGCTAAGGTCAGGAGATTTACATTCATTTTCTGTCTTTGCTAAATCCATGGTAGGACTGCCACCAGACCACTAATTTGCACTATGTTCCAGACACACTTTTTTACAGGATGAAAATAATCTTTTCTTCTGTTCCAGACTTTGCTTTGTTACTTAAGAGTCTGCCTGTTTGCTTTTCCAGAATAAGGACTAAGTTCTATGCTTGTCCGGAACTTTCTATCTGCAAATGAAATAAAAATAATATGAAATTTTTAAAATATATCAAAAGAAGCTGCATAATGCAGTACTGTACAAGAACAACACTTCAAATGACAGAGATTTCATTTTTGTGCCGGAATGGAAATTCACCCACTTCAGGAAAATACCTTGATGCAGTGAACATGTGCCAGTAACATCTCTGCCATGCCTATGCAAGTTTTTAGTTTTGCAATATTAAATGAGGCGCTTATTAAAGATTTATCACAACCTGTCCCTTTGCATCTGGTGGCTGTTTACTGCAAAGCTAGAGAAGCACAGCAAAAATAAAGTAGTTGCTATAATGCCAGCTGAGCTTCCTGTGAGTTCCAAAATATCTTCTGACACCAAGCTTGTTGTGTAACAAAATACAGAGCTATTTCTATTTAAAACTCTTAATGATCCATTAAATTTGTGTGCGAGGGGGGAAGGGGATGGAAAAGGTGTTGTGTTTTGTTTTTTGGTTTTGGTGTTTTTTGGTGTTTTTTTTTGTTTTGTTGTGGTTTGGTTTTTTTCCAAACATCAATATGAGTTATAGTATAATTAAAGTTTGCCAAATCTTATATCAAATTTCAAACAACATTTTTGTGAATTTAAAAAAAGTTTTTCTACTACAGTGGAGGGATTCAATGCATTAAAATCATTCCGGAGTAAAAGACGAACACTTTCCCTGATCTTTGTAAGTTACTACAGTATTGAAGACCAAGGAGAAAATAAAACCAGACTCAACGGTAAAATAAACTTAACCTACACAAAAGAGCAGGACAGAACTACAGCCACAGACTAATAAATAGCAAGGACTGCATCAAGACAGGAGGGGTAGTGCTGACTTGCACCGCAGTTGTTTTGTACCTGATCTAACCTCATGTCAAAATAAAAACAAAATATTCACCTTTCAATCTGAAGCGACAGTGAAATCCCCCCCATAATTTCAAAGATTCTTCCTGTACGGCAATTGAACCAACGTGAACTGACTGCTCTCGAAGCTGGCACAGTTGCTAGGAAAACAACTGTGAAAACCTAGAAGTCTGCATACAAAATGTTAGAGCAATAAGGGTCACGAAAACGCTCAGAAAAGAGAGGCCTGTTTCTTAGAAGACCAAGATTAAGAAAGGCAGCTGTGAGTAGATGTTTTAGATGCACATGAAGACTTGTATGCATTTCATGTAACATCAGAGAGACAGACTCATTGCCTCCAGGACTGCCATGAAGTCCCCTGCGCTCCAGAGGTTTCAGTTTGACGCCGCAGGATTTCTATCAGATATTGAACAGTAGTTTTCTGTTAGAAAACACACACTTCCTGCTCCTAATGTTTACACAGAGAGCTGATTAAGCTTCTCTCCCAAATTTAATTTAGTACTGCGTACTCCCAAAATATGTCACAATTGTATTTTCTTATGAATCAATAGGGATTATAGGGCACATAATCAGATCAGAAATGGAGAACACAACTTGCACAGCAGAATCCTGATACAATAAACCTCCCTATTAAGGAGTAAGTTGTGCCATGGGAAAAGGAGGTACGCTTCTGGACAGCTTGCATTTGCAGAGGGAGACAAAGACAGACAACAACTACCATTTTTATTCAGGATAATGAGGCACCAACCAAACACACAGACCACAAGTATTATGATAGTGCCTGAAAAAGAAAGGGCCATACCAGCAGTACAAACTTACTGGCTTTCTGCGTTATCCTAAGACTCTTAAATCCATAGCAGGAGAAGGACTCAGCTATCCCACAGCAACTCTACCACTTTATTTCACAGCTATGGTATTAACCATCACTAAACAATCCTCTTCCCACACCTCAAAAAATAATTGCTGAATATATATAAATTCCTGGAGTATGTAAAGATCTTTGCAAAGTCCTACATGAGTGGCATTCAGTGGCAAGAGCATTCAGGAGCTAGCGCCAATTCCCTAGGCATCTGGCTGGCTTTCATCCACAGGACCATTCTCCCTGTGATGAAAGAGGAAAAATTTCAAATGAGATTTAAGACTCAGAGAAAGCCCTATACTAAATGAAAAGAAAGGACAAAGATAACTCTTACTATTTTGGAGATTCACACCTATCGCTTTCCATTTTATTTTGGTTTTCCCTGTGTTTAAACATGGCACCCCACTCTTATTTAACACCTGTTTAAATACTGTTTGATCCCTTGATACTCACTGAGTAAATTCTTGTTAAGTGGGATTTATGGCACTGACCTGATTAGGCACCAAGCACTGGCATTGACAATCATTAGGCTAAGATGGTTTCCTGGGAGATGTCCCAGTAAAAGTGTCTGTCTCAATTAAGCACATTGCAATTAAGTGGATTATATCTATAGAGTGATCTCAGAAGAAGAACAGGACATTTCAAATGCCTTTTTATTTTTTTTAAATATATCTTAATGCACAATTAGTACTTTTGATGGGAGAAGAGAATACTACTTTCAGGTTTCTCTAATAACCCCCCCCTTTTTTTTTTGTAACTGCAAACTTCTATTTTAATGCTAAAGATTTCCTCCCCAGTCTCCATAAATCCTGTGGTAGCACATCTCTGTGTCTTCTTTGCCTGGCACAAGAGGCACAGGTTGCACTGGAGGCTTCATCACCCAGAGCTGTCCGAGGAAAAGCTCCCTTTGCCCAAGGTATAAAAACAGGGAGAAGAACTGCAGAGTGGACAGTGACAGGGGCTACTGCCCACTGATCTCTGCTTCATTTGTCAGAGGAATTGAAAGAAAACAAGTAAACGAGGCTGGTAAATGCAGAAAGACAAGCAAAGGTCTTATGGTCAAAATCAGCTCCGTTTTGCTGTCAGCAACCCCCTTTTCTCTAGAGTTTCTAGGAGATGCCAGGCCAATCTCCCTGGGCACGCCTGTATAACCAAGCTGTATCAGCCCAGTATGCAGGGGCTGGTCCCAAGCCCTCTCCATCTACACGCAATAGCTCTTGCATGACCTTGGCGAGCTTGGCTGGGTAGCATGATGGGCACATGCCAAGAGTCCGTTTCTATTTTGGCTTGTACTCAGTCCTCCCCACAACAGAGGCATACATTAGCCCCTCCTGAGTGCTGCTGACCTCCAATGCTATCCCAGTTTCCCTGGTGTTTAGGAAAGGCGAACATTTATCCCATCATTCATGGGAAAGAATCAGATGGCAGCTCAGCTTACTCCTGCATGGAGAACCTCAGGGGACACAGTCATTAAGATACGGGTTTTCAGCACATCTGAGCCCTACAGACTGGGTGCCAAATGCCCCAGAAACTTTGCAGCGAGGCATATTTTTAACCTTGCATAAAAGGCTGTCAATGATGCATTCCTCATTTCAGGGCAAAGGGAGAGGATGCATAGTGCGAACCTGCATCTGATTTGCTGCAGGGCCTATAACTTTTGTTCCAACCAAAACCAATGGGAGCTATGCTTGGAGCATATAAAATGCTGCCTTATTTCAAGAAGCCTGTAAAATAATCCTACCTACATGTCTCAAAGTCAAGGGACGCATTCTACCTCCTTACTAAGTGCCCTGCTTTTCTAAATATGCAATTGAGGTGAAAACATATCCTGCATGATACCGGTACAGTAAACAGAGATCGACTCTTCATGGCAGTTCACTTCAATACTGCAGTGAGGTATGCCATACATCGTATCACAAGACAACTAATACTGCTGCCATCTGTGCCAAACTTGACTGTGGTGTCCTGTATAATAGATAAGATACTGGACACTGAGCAATGAGATGAAAACAAAATGTCACATTAGCTCTGTCCAGTCAACAAATATCACCTACTTGTTGCTCTGAATGGGGTAGAACATGCAGAAAAAGCTAATGCCAAAACACATAATTAAAGGCTGTAACATAATGCACACACACAAGCAGACTATAGGTAGGTTCCCAAAGTAACTTCAACTTTCAGCATTTCTAAGCTTTTACCTTACTGACTGAACATTCTTCTTATGTCTTTTCACATGTTTTGGTTTTTGTTTGTTTTTAATTGGAGAGTGTAAGTGAAGGGTTTGTGTGTACTCATAAGTAGTCAGGCAGTCAACCCTTCTTTCCTGTAAAGACTTGGAGTACACTTACAAGCCACAAAGCATCCCTAGCAAAGTCTTCTCTTCGTTTAGAAAGTTTTAATGTGTTCCTGTCTGCTACATGTGCCCACTAGCACAGCAGCTGTTCTCATCAAAGCACCAGGGCCAACACTCACAGTACTGTGCCATCAAATGGATTGCTGAAATTGAAACTTGGGACTCTGAATCACTGGGAAAAAATATTCACTTTTAAAATATGCATTTAATCTTCTAAATCATTAGGATTCTTGAAAATATTGCTCTAAACTTACAGTTTAATCCCCAAAGTAGTAAAATGCAAGAGATACTACAGCAAGTCTTCAACCCCTGATATCAGGCTTCTGGGTAGTTGAAGTTACTGATTTGTACCTCATTTCTGGAAAACTTCATGTAACCAGTTGACCTGATATCTCTTTCCCAGATGAGAACAATTAACACAGTAAAAATGTGCCAGGCGCACACACTGCAGCGCTGTTTCTATATGCAAAGCAGTGCCATGGAAACAGAGAAATGCCAGTGTGGGTAAGGGCAATCGGCAGTCACCAGATGAGCAGTGAATCAAGGGCTGAGGAAAAACAGCTGTCAGCAGGATTACTTAAATAGATTGCATTTCACAGGGCAGCTCACGTTAATACTGCAGTATGGCATTTAAAAATCAGGACAGAAATTTGTTGCTTCATCATTAGCTCCATGTTATCACTTGCCTGGCCAGATAACAAAAGGGCAGTCTGGGAAAATAAAGGATTCAGCTTTAACTCTCTCTCTTCATTTCAATAGCCACTTACTATCTACGGCTCGCAATTTTACATTTTTTCATGAATACAACCTAAACAGCGGTATATTGTTTTCTTCTCCTTTTGTCTCCCAGAGAAGAAAACAGAGCAGCCCCTGTGTATTGTCCTACTGCACTTTCTAACTTTAATAGCCAACAGACAAACCATTTGCTTCAAAGCACAAGCTGGTAGGAACCTCAGTATCCTCCGAAGCAAGTCTGCAGAAGACTCTGGTTCCCCAACAAGCTGAGCAGTGAGCAGGGTACCCTCCCCTTCTGGGTCCACACAGAGGCAATCATCTGCTTCCCTCCCCCGCAGGACCCTGTGACATCTAATCAAAGACTTCAGAGAAGCCTGCTCCTCTGCTGCTCGGCATCTCTTCTGATCACTCACGGCGTTGCAAAGCACATATCGAATCCTATCAGCTCAAAACGGGAGAGAGGTAAATATAAACATAATAATACAGAGGAAGTGAGAAGAAAAAGAGACAGCATGTGCTGAAGAGGCAAGCAAAGGCTCTGACAGATGTTCTCCAGTGAAACGTGCTGTGGATGTGTCTCCATGAACATCTGCCCTGTTGGAAGGTAACAGGGGGCTGGGTAGAGGAGCAAGGGGTAGAGAGGAGGAGTGAGGTGCCACACCCGAGGCACAAGTCAGGGCCTTAAGCCAGAAGTGAAGATAAATTTTAACAGTTATGCCAGACTGACCTGCAGCAGCCTTTCTGCTTATTCTGCTGTCAGTGAGGTCTTAAAACACCCAAGTTTACTGCAGGATATCTGTCAGAGCTGGACTGTACAGTGTGACTCGCTTTATAGAAAATATCAGAAATTTCCTCTGAGCTCAACGGGCTGTGACAGCAACTGCATCAATCAAGCTTGTCTGATTTATTGATTCGGTAATGTTTTATAATCTTGTAGCTAGTCAACCACTAATGAACACATGTGTCAAAAAAATCAGATAAATTAGCCATATAACACTTCTCATAACTATTTCACTGCTATTTTACCAATGCTATTGCAAAGAGGAGAGAACTTCTAAAGGACTTGGCTTTTTCAGTTTTTGAAAACTCTGTCTTCAAATTAGATGCTACATATATATTTGAAGTCCCACTGCAGACATTTACTGTCTTCACGTTCCAAAGGGCATTTGTAATATTTTGGATCACCAAAATGAGAGCCAATGAAAAAGCAGGATTTTTTTTTTCCTTAAAAATAAAACAAAATGGAACTCCTTCAAAAAATGTCTTCCCAGGGCATTTCATCTCGAATACCCTGAGAACCAAGGCACCCAAGCTCACTAGTAGTAAGAAAAAACTGTCTGGGCTTCTGAGGCCCTATTTTTCAAAACAAAACGAGCGCTTTGTGCAACCTGCAGTAGCCGACAGCTCTGTACCACTATCGGGCTCTAGAGAAGAAAGTAAAATCCGCACCCTCGCACACTCACCACACGCTTCAGTGCGGCAAACACCCAGAAACCCTGCAGCTATGGTGCCTGTCACAGAGGTTCCCCAGAGCAAGTGTTGAGAATGACCCACAAGGGAGGGGGTGAGGAGGGGAAACCCCAAACCAGACATGTATGGGTTAGAAGACCTAAGATTTGAAATCCAGAGAATTCAGGCATTTTTACAACCTGGTAGCTAATGAGTATTTGTTAACCTGAAAACTAGACATTCTGTAAATGAGGTGTGTCCTCCCCTTTTCTCTTTCTTTTTAAATCATAACATATCAAGCAACACAGTAAGAAGAAAAAAAAAAGCAAGGAGTCTTTCACCAAAACTGAAAAGGGTTATGCTGCCACTTCAGCTACATTCCTCATGCCTTCTCCTAAAATGCTCTAAGAACATGTTTATTTAAACACTGCAACAGGAGACTTTTAACCATTTCTATTTATACAGTGTACAGAATTCCAGTGAAGTGACCAATGGCAACATTTCAATAATTACTCAACAAATCTGGCTTTTTGAATCAGTGATTTCCTGTTTTGCTCTCACTATAGGACTGATTCAAATCTCCCCTGAACCAAAGGAAAGTGACTTCAGCATTTATCAGCCTGCGGTTCCCGTATTCTGTAATTCACAGATCTGGGAGACAGAAGTAGTGCTTACTTGCCTAAGAGCTGCCCAGCTGAGAGGCTCATGAACAAACTTAATTGCCTGGTCAGAAGCAGCCCAGCGCTCTCTTTACTTCCCATTTTACTGGTGGACATGAGTTGTAATTGGGATGATCCTGGCCTTCTACAAGAATAATAAAAAAGTATTTATGAAGTGTCAGAAATATATTATTTATATTCTGAAAGCATAATTTCTTTAGAATCTCTATAAAGATAAGATGTTCTGTAGCAAATGCCCCAGTTTGACTAAGATATTTTAAGGAATTTTTCCCATTACTAAGAGAACATGGCTAAGAATAACAAACTTTTTAGGACTTTGGATTTTATAATTGCATTTGCAGTAAAGCCAGAAAATCTAGATTCTTTTGCAAGGAAAAATACTAAATGCATCAGTCTCACCGGGAATGCCGCGGAGACTCGTAAAAGCTGTCAATCAGTTGTGATTAGGATAGTGAAAGATCTTTTATCTGGTTTTAATGCAGATTTTTGTTCCAAGGTTTTGAAAACATTTCTGCACATCTAAGACTCGATTTCTGGGGAAAAAAAAGTTTAGTTGTTCTGCCAATAAAAATGGTAACATTTTATTTATAGAAACTTTGCTCACTTCCTATGGCAGAACAGATAAACTTTAAATTGTGTCATTTAATAATGGGCAATTAAATAGTATAAACAAATTAAACTTAATACAAGCAACTCGACAGAGCTGAATACACACTGTTCTAATAGAAACAGCAGGGTCTCCTAAAATAATCTGACACTTCCACAAATCAAAAACCTTCACAAACATTTGTCCTCCCTTGTGAACATTTTTCCTGCCCGGTCATTCAGCAATTCTAGATCACTAATTTTACTGAGGTCTTTTTTTTTTTTAAATGCTCAAGTCCTGCTGCAAGGGCAGTGTTAGGCATTTCAGATGTGTGTGAATATGTTAACTTCTAGGCACATTAGCAATAAACATGAAATTTCTCAGCATCATTCTATACAACTGATGTTTGCCATACCCATATCCTTAATTCTCTGCCCATGAACTATCGCATGAGGTTGCAAAAACTACAGCTGTTACTTTGAAATATCTATAACTAGCTGCTACTTTTTGGATTTTTTTTGTTTGTTTAGATTTTAGAGAAAGACAGAAGTTGTTTCTGCAACATTGTCTTCTTTTTCCCCTGCCCTCCCCTCCCCTTTTTAGCACTGATAGATTTTTATTACCAGATTGTTTCTTCTGTTAGAAGATAGATAAGGAGATAAAATGGAGGTGATATTTATGAGAACTTTGGCAATTGCGTTTCTCATGTCACCTTTCCCCTTCACACTCCAACTCCTGCTTCATTTGTTACATCCATTGACCTCAGTGATAAATGTTGCCCTTCTCTCCTTCTGCACCACTGGAAAGGCAGAATTTGGAGCAGCTCAGCAAGACTCCTTCAAGCCCACCACATGAGAGCTACACCCACTTTGTGAATGCTAGAAGCTGGGGACTTAACTCCCCAGCTGAATCACCATTAGGTTACCTACAGCTGTAAATATACTTGACAAGAATATATAAAGCCTTCTGGTAGACAGTCCCTAAACATTTTCCTCAAGTTCCACAAACAGCTCCAGTAAGAGCCTGAAGCAGCCTTTACCGCTTCCACTCATTCTGCCCTCAGCTGCTTTGCTGGCTGAAGAAGCCACCTCTTTGCTGTGGTCCCATCAGCTTTTTCCTGACTTGATGGCCTCAGCCTGGGCTGGACTCTGCTCTGAAGTGACAGGAGCCAAGCTCCAAGCAGAGAAGAGCTCACTGCTGTCTCCTGGCTGAAACCTTGGCAGGGCTTCCCTTCCGTCCCAAACACAGGCACTGCGCCTCACCGACACACAGGACCACAATGATGTTATGTTGCTCTGTATCTGCAAGGCTCAACCCTTACTAGGGAAA
>NW_010199694.1:35357-39719 GCF_000695765.1 Mesitornis unicolor
AAAGAGACAAGAGCTTTGGCATGTTCCCTGGAATATCTGGACTTCTGGACCCAGGCAGGATACTTTCTGCATCTCTTATGACTGTAAATGAATGAAATTCTCAAGTTCAAGCTGTAGAAACACAAGAGACCTGAAAAATCCCTGTTCCTGAACCCACACATTGGCCAAACAGCAAGCACAAACCCCGAGTGCAGGACAGGTTACTGTCCATTCCTAGCAGGCCTTGTCAAAGGGCTTTGCTTTCATTAAAAAAATGCCTTTCTTCTGCCTTCTAGCTTTGAAAGTACGGAAGGGGAGATATGCTACAGCTTCCCTACAGCTTTCAGAACCAATAACTATGTTTCGCAAGTCTTTATCTTTTCAAGAGACAATAAATCTCAAGGTATAAATTGGGAGCAGATGGAGCGGGATGTTCAAGTGTCAGCTTCCATTAACAACACTGGGGGCTTGCCACACACCACAGCCAAGCCGGAGCCTTTCATCTCGCCCCTGCGCAACTGGTGGAGGAGCTACTTGTCTGCATGAGGCCTTTTGACAGATGAACACGAGTTGAAACCAGATGTGACTACACTGACAGCCAGCCAGTTATTGTTATAGGAGGGCTTTACCCACTAGATCGTGGTGCTATCTGACCCATTTTTAAAGTTGTCAGGAGGTTGTAGCAGGGCTGCAGAACAGAACAGTGAACAGCTGCCTGGGAAAGCAGAGGTGGATCTCTGGCCTCCCAGCACTTCTTCAAAAACTGCGAGTAGCACTATTGAAATGTGGCATTTCAGGACGGTGCACCAAGCAAACTGTGATGCTACCGTGTTGCTGGGAAAAAAGTGAAAAAAAAAAAAGCCAAAAAAAAAAGCCAATTTTGACAAGCAGTCCTTCTAACACTTTTCGGCCCAAAGAAAAGTGACTGCAGGTGTGTGCACACCAGGGAAATGCAGCAGGACCAAGCGAAGTCTCCCCAGCAGTGGGGAGCTCCCTCCAGCCTCTGAGAATGAGCAGTTCAGAGAAAACAACAGCACCAACCTCCTCTCTGGGAAAACCACATGGAGCACATAAACTGAAGTGTGATGTTTAATGAATATCAAACAAAGCAAGCCTGGGGCCCACTGTCTTACTACCACACTTGCTTTTCCCAGACTTTCAGGAATAAGACAACTCTATAAGGAGCCAAGCACCAGATGTTGGCTGCTGGTGCTTTCTCTGTTCTCCATCTTCAAGTTCCTTCACTATTTCTAGAAGTGACCGGGGCTACCTGGACCTATTCAGTAACAACCTGTAACTCTATGCTTCTGCCACCAGTGTCAAAGACGCTCTGCTCGTGTTATCAGCTCCACCAGCCACTTTCCATCACCATCTGCTTCAAATCTAATTGCGTCCTGCCCCATACCTGTGAAACCTGTACTCACAAGCACCCCACTGCTGCGAGTTGAACCCCATGATGATGTATGAGAAATTCCCACCCTAACAAGGGGACCCAGACCTGCACATCCTACGAGACTGTAGGTGCATGTCTTCGATTCTCCAGAACACTTAAATAATTTGGAGTGTGAGAGGGTGCTCACAGAGACAAATTCACAGTCTTTCTCTCTCTCTTTTTTTAAAAACAAACAAACAAACAAAAAACCACCACCACAAATTGCCAGGCAATGGAGAAACTGTTGTATTGACTCAGCACCATTATACATCAACCAAACTCCTATACACAAACATATCAATCATACTGATGCATCACTTAAACAGATGCAAAGCCTAGATATTTTGGAAAGCACAATTCTGGAAATATAAAACATTCATTTGGTGTCACGAGTTTTCTCCAAGCCTCTTTCCCTCTCAGCTACTTCCTGTTTAATCACCAATATATACATTATGCAGTTTTTGCAAACTTAAGAGTAACACACCGCTGTTATGAACAGAAGGAACGTAGCCACGTTGGCAAGAAAGAACGAATACAGAAGGAAAAAAAAAATACCAGCATATCCAGTGACTGCCCTAGACTGAAGTAAACCGCGAGATCTGTTAGTCCATGAAAAGAATCTAATTTTGGAAGTACATAATGAAGTATCATCTCTCAAGGTTGTGTGCACTCTACAGAATTAATAAGAAATGCTTTGGCAGAAATTCAGGTAGCACATGAAGGCAGAATTAAAAGGAGGCATTTAAAGAAAGAGGGGGGAAAGATGTTATGTTTCAATTCCTAAACCATTAAGATACCTCTCTGATGATGCGGGAGGTCTGGGGAAAGCCTTTAGTTCAGCCAGCAGATAACAGTAAGAGTGGCAGGATGCATGTTATCAGGCTCTATTCCTTGACAAGCAGTAGAGTGGGCCTTTCAGCATCTGTGGTCCCGACTTGATCGCTGTAGCATCCTGATTGCTTGTGACAGGTGAAAAAGGACACAAGAGGACAAGAAATGCCAGGGGCAGACAGCTTTTCCTCAATCTTGCTGATCACAGTGCAAAGTATTTTTGAAGTATTACGCCAGCACTTTCACAGAGTCCAAAGAAGAAATAAGTATGCAAAGTCAGGGTCAGATGGATTACCTTGGCTGATGAGTGTCCCTGTTAATTGGGGTTGTTTGCATACTGTGAGAAACTCAAGTATTTCCAGTCATGGCTCTTTGTCCTTGAATCAACCAGCTCAGTCTTTGGCTTCCACTTGCGTTATGGTGTTTATTAGTCGCACATAACCCCTCTCCTGAGGTGGGCTCTCTTAATGCACCTGGTGACAGTCACCATGAAGTGCTATCCCAGATGAAAAGAAACAGGAGTATTTCATTATGAATTCAGGATGGACTAATATGTAAGTCAGATAGACAGAAAGATGGGTTGATTCTGGTTAATACTTTATTTTTTTCTACTCTTAGCACTAATTTGAGCCTAAGTGAGACTTATTTCACCTCAGATTCAGAACAGGCAGGGAAATTAAAGACGGACAGATTCCTCTAAGTTTCAGAAGAAGGATTTAAGAAAACACACACTGTAAAAACAAAAATAATGCTTTGAGTAGCATCAATGAAAAAATTTAAGTAAAACCTTTTAATTCGCCTTTTTTCTTTCCAGCAAACTGGACAATACTCTGAAGACTCAGGGCTGATGGTGTGTATGCAGAGTTAGGAAAGCTTTAAATGGAAGGAAAGATCCTGAGATAATGATGAGTAGTTTTAAGTCCAACTTCAAGGAATGCTTTGAGGAAATCAGAAGGCTCGGGAGATTAACAGTGAGTCTCTCAGCTTTTTGCTTGCAGGCAGTCACTGCTAATCCAGGGCTGGGTAGTAGACAGCAAACCACGTTGTTACCTGCTACTGGTTTGTATTAAACAGTTACTCAGTAGCCTTCTCTAGAGCCTCAACGTTCTTGTTGGAACAGCTGCGGACAGGGGAGACACACTTCCCTATCCGCATGTATTGGTTTAAACCTGGTAGGACTGCTCATGTACACATTGTAACTTTTGACAAAGGGACTCTGGCAAAGTTTGTCTAACATTAACTCCACACACCTTACTCTGAACACAGGAAAGCTCCACATGGAGAGAGGGGCAACATGATGAAGCTGTGAAACTGCAGCATCAACACAGGGAGCCAGGCTAGAATGTCACTATTAACCAGCAATGAGTTCATTTACCACAATAAAAGCTGTTTTGGCCATTTGCATCATCATGCAGACTTTAGCCATGCTCACACCTTGCTGAGAATGTTTAACAGTAACGTGAATTTTGCATGCTGCAGAGGGCACAAGTGCAGGCTTGGCACCATGCTGGTCTCCATATAGGATGCCAAAATGCCCATTTTGTCTGCTCTGCATATTCCCAGGTATGATGCCCTGTGAGCTGCCAGTATTTGCCAAGGAACTTTCACCAGTAGCAACTGAAGTCTTTCACTCTCTTCCTATCATAGTTGACAACGACTCATTAAAGCCCAACACCAGTCCTGCATTAGTCATGTTATACCCTCAGAGTTTCTGAAGGCTTTTTCAAACATTTTGTAGATCAAAAGCATATGCTCTAAGTCACTTTTTAGCCTATCATGGCAACATACCTGAAATTCACTTGTCTTTATTTACCCAATTTCAAAGAACCACTTTCTGCGTTTTATCAGTAAACCAGCAATTAAGGTCATAATACTTGGAGGCTTTACAATTAACCAAATCATATTTCAGTCAGTATTCCCTGGTTGCTCTGAGTGCTAGGCTAAACACAACATTGCTGCTGCATCAAAAACAAGGAAGGACCAGCATCTGACAATATTTTAATCAATGGAGTATGTGCCAATTCCTGTCACAGGGCCCTAACAAGCCACAGCTCTGCTCAGAGCACAGCAGCATTTGCAGATTGTTTTGCTGCTGCTTTAACTTTCTAGCTCTCAGCAGG
>NW_010199694.1:39764-58270 GCF_000695765.1 Mesitornis unicolor
AGAAAAAAACCACCTCAAAAACATATTTTCAACTATATAATCGAAAGTAGCAAAACCAATTAAGAACCTGTCAGAAAATTTCATTTCCTAAATTCAAACGGCCACCATTTCTAACAGACACATTCAACTGTACAAGTAGCACTATGCAAACCAACCAAAGACAAGGAGAAATGTGTCAGCAGCCCAGACCAGCATTCATGCCAGCAGGTCACCAGCTGATTAAGTGGAAAACACAAAAACACAAATAAAAAGCTACAAAGTAGAAACAACATAGCAGATACTCTCTGGCATATTCAAACAATGAGATTTAGTTTGGCATGGGGTACACCTGCTTCATATGAAAAGCTAAGAAGTTGGGGTTTTTTTACTGCAGTCAAATAAGTATAATCTTTTTAACAGAGTCTGCGCTCTCCAAGAAAAAGTCAGTGGCTTCTCTGCTTTTTGGACATAACTTATTTTTGTTAAAAGTTATGACTACAGGGTCTACGTGAGACCAAGATTACATCAATTTAAATGCAATTTAAATGCTGTCTCAAAGGTATCAAATGGAGACAAGACATTAAAGAAGACAGAAGGGAAGTACTATTCATCACCACATTGATCTCCAAGACCTGAAGCAAAGCAAGGTTAAGTGAACCTTTCTTGTTTACCCAGGAAGTCTCTATCTAGCCTAGAAAACAAGTCCAAGTCTCCTAATCTCCATTCCAGCCTTTCAGCCACAAAACAGACTTCCTTCCAACTAATAAAGGCTTACAGGAATTTTAGTTTGATGTTTGCACACAGGCAAATCAGTACGTCTTTCATAGCAGGAGAGAGAACACAGATGTACACATAAAAAAAGGAGTAGATAAAAATGCTATTTTAAATCTCCTTTTTAAATGTTTTTTTTCTGGCCCTTCTCCAGCCCACCCTCTCCTGCCACCACACGGGCAAATAATCATCTATCCACCTAATGTGCAGGCAGCTTGTTTCACTTGCTGCTCTGTTGTAACTCTACTGAATTTAACTTTATCTTTGTTCATGGAGACAAATGGAGTGATGTAAAACCTGGTAAATTAATGGCCCTAAGTTAAAGGAAAGACAATTAAATAGATAATTGCAGCACTGTGAATCAGTCTGAAGTGCAGGAGCCGAGCAGCCATTGCAGACTGCTCTGCAGACTGGAAGCTGTAAGTTCCTCCTTCATGATTATGAAAGTTACTGTGCATTATGCGTTATCTGTGATCACCATCAGGAAAGTGTAACCTTCTAGAGTACTAGCAAGGGTTTGAGCTTTACGAGGAAATTGCAGGGCCAGGTTGGAATTAAATCAATACGAATTAGTTCTAAACTGAAAAGTCACTATCAGTTGACAGGGAAAGCTGTTTCGTCCCAGGAGGACAGAAATTAATAAACCCATATTCCTTCGGTTTGAGTCCCCCCTGTCAGAGAAATGATTCACTGGTGTCAGTGCATTATAGCCCAAGTTTAACAGAAAAAGTTGCATGTGGTTCCAGAAAACATACAGAATTTTAACTCTGTGGACCTGACATCATGGTTTGCAGCAAGCCTTCCAAAGTCCACCAGGAGCTGGTCTGGGTACAGAGGGTGCTCGGGCTGTCAAGGTGACAGGTGGCAATGCTGAAATCCCCAACTGATGTAAAGCATATCTCTAATTACTGCTGATATGACACATTTATGTTCCTGTGCAATATAATGAGAATATTATCCTACGGGCAGTGTTTTTTTTATATAAGCAGGATACACTGTCAAGTTAAAAATATTCTTTTTTGCGTGTGAAAATACCTATGCTTGGATTGTGAGAGCATGCTCTACGCTGACTGGGGAGTGCATCTGTTACGGCAACTGCTTGGGAGCTGCTGCGTACCTGAAAGTGGTCAGCAAGTCCTGCCAAGTCAGGGTGGATCCAAAAGAGCTTCTGAGCTCTGCTCCTGTCCTGTCAGCAAAGTTTCTTTCTCTGGTTGGATGAAAACCCTTGACCTAAATAGACTGATTTCCTGACACAGTCCAACAGCAGTGAACATTGTTTGCAGACTTTCAGGCATCACCACTCGTAAAGTTCAAGTCAGAGCCCATGGTATGCAAGTGCCATTTTAAAATGAATAATTTTAAACACTTCTAAACATTTATATGAAACAATTAGTGAAACCCCTTCAGAATTCTATTCCTACACAACAAAGCAAGTTTTACACATCAGGAAACACACTACAAATCTTCCTTTGCAGGATCTGTTCACTAGTACTTTTATAGGTGAACATTACCACATATTTCTTTCAAAAAGAAATAAAGGCAAAAGACAGATAACGGCTACCCAGCCCATCAGGCCAGGAAAGAGACTGCTTTCACATCACTGCACACTAAGTTCATAGGAAGTAAATAAGGGCTTTTATATGACCTCAGAGTATACATATACAAACTGGCCAATTTTAATATATGCAGCATTCAGAATTACAGGTGGTTTCAGTAAAGGCAGAGGTTATCAGCTCTGTCAAAAACTTGACATGGAACCATAATGGGGTTTGATACATTTTAGCATCAGGTCGGTCAAAGAGCAAGCAAAGGCAAAGGCTCACCTAGCCTAACTTCTACCCAAGCATCATCTTCCTCTTGGCCAAGTATTCCTGAAGACTTGCACAGCAGGAAGCCTACACCAGGCACAGAAGACAGATGGAAGTTCAGGCTGGATGAGGCTTTGTAATTGCACAGAAGGACAGAACTGGGATGGGAGGCAGACCCACCCTACATGCAGAATAAACTAAGTCAAGTGAAGAAACCCTGTGTTACCAAGGACAGCACCTATTTGTGAACTGCCAGGTATCAATGATGCAGTCCTTTAAATGTAGTTTTTCTAACATTCACCTAAATATCAGACTATGGTAAGCACAAAAGCTAACATACTGCCATATTAACTTTGGGCAGACAAAGAGTTAAAGAGCTGAAATGCAGTAAGATCAGGGCAATCATTAGATAAAAACAAACAGAATTATATTTGTAAAAGAGAGACTGTCTCTTTTATATTCTGGTCATAAAGGAAAAATGTTTAATTTCCGCATCCTTCAAATGAACTACAATAACATCACTTAATCTGCATAATTTAGATGCAAGAGTTTATATCCAGGACGAATGAAAACCACAACAAAGCAGGAAAAAAAATGTTCAACAGAGTGGACGAAAATCTGTACAGGTTTATACATAAATGTATTTATTTATTAGAAACCTTACAACTTATTAGAAATGTAGTGTACAAATGGTATCCATTTGCGTGGAATGCAACAGAGTGGAAGGACTAGAGCAAGCCTTAAGATTGAGAGCCCTGGGTTGAGCTGTGCCATCCATGATCCCCTCGACAGCCAGGGCCCCCAAAACACACACAGCAGTTTCTGCTGATTTGAGGTCTGCAAAGCAGGGAGAGCAGTACCAAGCAATATCTTGATGTTATCGCATTTAGTCTTCTCTCCCATGGTATGTCTCACAGCCACGTCCATGCAGACTGCTGGACTCGCTCCAAGATGCCAGGAGTGCCTTGAAACAGCAACACAACCTGCTCCAACCGACGCCACTGCTGAGTCTGCAATGGCAAGACTAAGACTCAGGGGCACTGGTACGCGCACTGGGGCTGCGGGTGCAGTAAGCAGATGAAGCACACGAGCGAGAGCATCTAGTTCTGTGTCCACAACACAACCAGGACAAAGCAAATGCTTGCAGCAGGTAGTGATTTATAGGGCTTGCAAATTCATCAGTCCAGGTGCCCAGAGTTTAGGGCAAAGACCAGCGTAAGCTGCAAGCTTCATGCAGGGAGAGAGCATAAGCAAATGTGTGTTCTGCAGCGCTACTGCAAAGCCTAATCTTTCTCAGGGGTTGTTGCTATAAAAGACATTCAATACACTTGATCTCATTTACTTAAAAAAGACTGTCAGAATGACTTGTCAGCAACTTCTTGGAAAGGCAGCAGAGGGAGGGGAAGCAGACTGTTAACATTAGAATATCACCTGCCATCTGGATGTGTTTAACGTAGGATCAGATATAAGATTTGGACGTAAATTTGCAGTCCTTGGTCTCATGCCCAGATAAAACCTGAAGACATGTTCTCGTCTGTGGGATGGAGCATGTTAATAAAAACTCCAACCACTCTGGCAGTTTCGCTGCATATACTCCCTTGCACTTAAACAAAACCATCAAGTGCATTTAAAAGAAAAAAGAAAGCTATAAAAAGCCAATAAACACCTAATCCTGTACACTGAAGAAAGAAAAAAGAAGAGGAATAGAGGTAAGTATTGTAAAATCTGAAATTCTGCAGTTTTAAATAGTCAACTAATAAATGGATTTATTGATAGGCATCAACTCAAGGAAGTTCATGACCGCTGCTTATTTAACAATAATCTTGGTCCCAGTGACTGCTTTTGAATAGAAGGATTAGTGTAAAATGCATAGGGGAATAGAGAACACAAAGTAACCGTGTACTTGATACGGCAGTACTATGAAGAGGTACTTAAAATATAAAGGAACTTAATGTTGCATTCAATGAGGTGACTTATTATAGACAAACTGTGTTTTGCAGCATCTGAGTAACTATGATAGGGACTGAATTCCAAGGGGAATCGACAATTGCCCACGTAAACCCTTGTTTTAAGAACAGAAGATATTTAGGCCTCATCACATCGTATTTATCAGGAATATCTCCCCCAATATCACCACAGCCATCAGTTTCCCTCCCACACTCCTTCATGACTACTTCATCAAATGAACAACAAATAAACCACAAACTGCATTTCCATCAGAGCATTTTTCATAACATCAGTTAGTTTTAACAGATTCAATAAACAGTTCAACATGCAGAAATTTCTTTTTGCTTGAAAATAAGAGCAATTCAGTTCACCTGCTCTGTCAGGCACACTCAGTGCTTTCAAAGCAGTGGGACTTGTCCAACACGCTGAGCACCAGCCAGAGACTCCTTGCATCAGCTCTTCAGGTGCATTCAAAAGGTTGTTCTTTAAAATCAACCAGAAATGTGCAGCACAATAAAATGAGTATACAGTAATTCATACTGGGTAAAATAAAAAAGGACAACATTCTTCCTGCTAGCAAACAAATGCAGAAAATCAATCTCCAGCCTTACAGACCTCAGCCTATTTCTTAGGCTCACTTTCTTCCTCTTGCCCAGCAGCAGGAAACACTTGGGGGGAGCTAAGAAAGAGCCCTTGCCCCTCACCATTCATCAAAGATGCCCCACTTTTTTGTTAATACCTGGATTTATATGCAGCACATAAAAGAATTATTATGGTGAGCTCTCTCTCAGTGCTTTTAACAGCTCTTATATCCAGAACACATCAATGTAAAATGCAACTCTAATACCAAAAGCAGGTAACTATCTTGTCAGCAACACGAATTCACAAAACCCAAATAAACTTCTTCTGGAAAATCAGCACCAGCCTTTCCCTCAGAGCTCTCCCAGTCTTTCAGCAGCCCAAACCAGCATATCCTGGGTAAGATCTCCTCCTCTACAAAAGACCTTTTTTTGACTTTAAGTCCAAGCATAAAACTTTTAGTGCATATTTCAATAAATTATTTCTACATTTAAAATATTTTTGTCAACACCACCAAACAATAATCCACCAGTACCCATCTGAAAAACACAATCTATGTTTTGCACTCGCCATAGTGATTTCCTATTTTTATTTTCTTAAATAAGTAAACAGGAAGTCAGAGCAAGGACAAAAAAGAGATTTTTCTGGATGGAAACTTATTTAGTGGATGATTATTTTCTCTCTCCCTTGTTCCTTTTAAAGGGAGAGAAAAGAAAAAGGACATTTCAGATCAGAAAGTACAAAAGATTAAAACAAGACTTTAAAAAAAAATAAAATTCAAACACATCCTAAACCAACCCACAACTTTCACTGCAGCTTTTAAGTGTACCCATTCCTTACACAGCCAAATGCTTGCTGCTGCAGACTATCTCCACCACCCACATAATGAGCGTGTCACTTCCCAAGTCATTTGCTGCCTGCAATGCTGGCAGCTTTACACCTACACGGTATGTCTTCTCTGCCACAAGTGGGTACCTTTCTGCCATGAGTAGGTAGCGTACAGTCACTGCATTGTGAAAACCAAGCAAAGACACATTGTGAAGTCAAAATAGGCAAAAATCAACTGAAGGCAGGTAATAAGGCACTGTCCTCACCTACTTATCTTACAGGAAAAATTATGTGCATCCTCACTGCTGAAGGAGTAGCGATGCTGCACCAGTGATGATTTAAGGATGCAGGAGGGGAAACGGCTTTTAGTAAGTTTACCAAATCAGACAGGCTGCACCGGCCTGAGGAAGGGACTGCGTACCCAAAAGCTTGCCCTTTTCCAGCTATCGTCTTGCCAGAGCGCACAGCTGTTTGCTAAAGGAGGTCATCACCATCTGTTCAAAAAAAGCGCTTCTGTTTCCGATCAGGCTGCACCTAACAGAGGAGACACTGCAACACAAGAAGCTCTCTCCCCAGGTTAGGGGAAGAATCCATAAGCAAGCAAGAGTTTTTCTCACAAGAAATTTTGATGAAAACCAATACGGTGTCAGACTTTTATAAAAAAAATATTTTCTTGCTGAAAAAGGAAACATTTTCACTTTGGTGGCCCAAAAAAGGAAGAGCTCTGTATTTTCCAGTGTAACCGGACATATTTCTTAGCATAACAGAAGTGTTTTATAAAAACTGTCTATATGATGTACTAAGAACTCTCTATTAAAAAAATTTACCATCTCAAACATTTGGAAAGAACATGCTCTACCAGCTCTACTTAAGAAAGAGTGGAATAACCTCAGAGCAAAACTCTTTTAATGCACAGATCAGATTCAGAAACGTATTTCACAAGAATTAGTGAGGGCAGACTGTAACTAAAATAGGCAGTTATTGCTGGAGTCACGGGATACAGTATATGCTAACATAGCAGTATTAACTGTGTTATATTGTGTGTGTGTATTTGTGTGTCTGTGTACACAAGCATATGTATACACACACACGTATATGTTTTATATATGTATGTATGTCTGTGTATGTCATGGTATATCCAGGCTTCGATTATATATTGTTCAAAAGGCAAAATTGTTTTAAGCAAATGATGTGGAGCAAAACATAAGAAACATTATTTCTTTTCCAGCCGCTGTGACACAGAACTTGGCTGAGCTCTGTCTGAATCACAGCCTCAGTGACTCTGTGGGGCTGTGCCGCTGAGCAAGGCTGTACCTAAGCTTGGTGCAGACTGTTTTTCTCTTGCTCCCCCTCTCGTATTAAGTATTTTATTCTTTTTTAAAAGGTGTAGCAGAAAATACAAAAGACTTGACAGTAAGAGCTGCCAGCCCTCAGTACAGTAAAGCAGGCGATTGGGTCCGTAATGTACCGTTATGAATAATCATGTAAATAAGTGAGGCACGTAGCAAATTTGTGTTTCATAGCAGGATATTTTTCTTATGAAAGTCAGCATGTGCCGGTGTAACATAATACATTAGTGTAGCGTAAGGTTTATTTTGAAGCATCTTAAGATCCTGAAAGGAAAAGTATTCTCTGTGTCTAATACTATGACAACATAAAGCCAAATTGGAAACCTTCTAAAACAGACATAAACAATATTCCTCAGCTGATGTACAACACTGATTTCAACTCCTCAGCCAGCACAGGGGTCTGTGCGTGTTAGGGAGTGCGCATATACAAGCTAGAGCAGCATGGGAAGATAAAATGAGACCCACATTAAGAACAGCTGTGCAAGACATTCCGCATTTGGAATACTGTGTCCAGTTCTGGGCCCCTCAGTTCAAGAAGGACAGGGAGTTGCTTTAAAGAGTCCAGCGCAGAGCCACAAAGATGATTGAGGGAGTGGAGCATCTCCCTTGTGAGGAGCAGCTGAGGGAGCTGGGTCTCTTTAGGTTGGAGAAGAGGAGACTGAGAGGTGACCTCATTCACGTTTATAAATTTGTAAAGGGAGAGTGTCAGGAGGAAGGAGCCAGGCTCTTCTCTCTGATGTCCACTGACAGGACAAGGGGCAATGGGTGCAAGCTGGAACATAGGAGGTTCAGTCTGAACATGAGGAAAAACTTTTTACTGTGAGGGTGACAGAGCACTGGAACAGGCTGCCCAGAGAGGTTGTGGAGTCTCCTTCTCTAGAGACATTCAAGACCCACCTGGAGACGTTCCTGTGTGACCTAGTCTAGGTGATCCTGCTCTGGCAGGGGGGTTGGTCTGGATGATCTTTCAAGGTCCCTTCCAACTCCTAATATTCTGTGATTCTGTGAGACTTCCTTTCACTAAGAAAAATTATTGCCTTTCAGATGTAACATTGATGTTGATGAAATATTTCCACTGTATTTTTAAACTGAAAAGCCCCACTGGGTGAGAAATTATTTAAGATACAAACACTCCAGTCCCAGTCCAAAGTTCCGTTGTATCAAGCTACACATGAAGTATTGTGAACAAAAAGCCCTCCCCATCAAAGCTCATGGGAATTCTGGTACAGACTTTAATAGATTCCAAGTTTTTCTCTATTACATTCACATTATCCAATTTTCCTTTATTATCCTTCAGGGTCCGAAGAGTTAATCTTGCAGTCAAGGTCCTGGAGAAGTATTCATGGAAGAGGAGTACATCTACTGCACGTTCAGGCACTTCTCAGCATTTACAAGGACTCTGGCTGCACCAGGTTTACGAGCTACAAAGCAACATTTGATCGTCTTTTACTGCACTGAAAGTTCCTTTAAAATAAACAGATTGATATGGTTTACAAAGCAACTGTCACGCTACTGTTTCCGCTAAAAAAAGCCATGTGAAACAAGCATGTTCTTTTTTAAACTGTAATTTAGCCATGAGCAAAACCAGTTATAACCATCTGAGCTATTAGGTACAACACGCCGTCTCACTACCCAGACCCGTTTAATTAAATCGGCTTTCACTCATTCTCAGCTACTTCCAGAGAAACACATATGAAACACAACCATGTCCATCCCTACCCAGGAACAGGTTAAGTCCAGAATATAACTTCTGTTTGAATACTACACACAGACATTGGAAAGCTTTCCTGAATCAGGGAGTTAAGAGTCACTAAAACCATGGGAGTCAAATCAAACCAAACCAAACCATCAACCCATATTCAGACAAAGAACTTGCCCTGATTAAAATTTCTGTTTATTTTCATTAAAAGCAGCAAAACCTTTAGCTGCTCCATATCACTGGGTAGACTTTAATTTACAAAGCAGAGAGCACTGCTTAAAAAGAAGACTTTTTTTTAAAGCACCTGAGATTTAAAGGATTTATCTAAGTCACACAGAAGCATCAATTCCCAGCCAAAAAAAAAAAAGGTGATTTTAAGAGTTCATGAGATTCTACATCATTCAGTTGGTTTATCCTGTCTGCTTTGACAGGCAAACTTGTGTCATAAACAAAGCCTTTGTAAACTGTGATTGTTTTCCATCCTTCATAATTAGCCCCTGTATTTTGTCAGCTTGATATTAAAGAATTACAATAATTTTCTGTTATAATGTAGTGCTCTAAAAGCATTTAACAGTTCCTCTTTGCTACTGAATAAGAGACTGCACTAATTAATTGCATTCCCTCTGTTTTATGTTTCATAAAAACTTTAGCAGAGATTTCAAAGGCACAAAAGGACATTTAAACAGCCTACACTCCCTAGAAAACAATCAAGTGTGCCTTTAAAAATGTCTTTCTAAAAGAAATGGCTACAACGATCCACATTAGAAAGATTCCTCATTTAGAACAACTTTAAAAATCATGTCTTGTTACAGCTAGCACTTCAATCCTAAAGATACTCATTCCCTCCAATTTACTGGTGTCTGTAACATTTCTCTCTCACAAGTCTTCCCATAAATGAAAAGACCCAATATATCTCAAAACTGGCATACAAAACTAAACAACAGAAACCAGCTAATTATTTTCTAGTTTGTCCATAAATACAGGATGGAGTTATTTTCTGGCTAAACTACAGCTTGTAAAATTAAGAAAATTAGAAAAAATGTGTCAAATATCAAACAAAACTCCAAAGACATCAGAGTTGGAAAATTAAGGTGTGTTAAAATACAAATTCCTTATGAATAATTATTTTCCCTAGTGTATCTAATGTACCTAGAAGTATCTTTTGGGGGCAGGAGGGAATAAAGGCAGAGCAATCTGTAAGTTATCTGAGAAATGCTGAGCACGATGACAACAGAGTCTTATTTAACAAAATATGAAACTGTGTATCAATATCAACCAACTGTAATTTAATGCATCATAAAATAGGTTTTGTTCACTTCATGAGGTGTTAATGCAAGGAGGTAAAATAAGGGACAGATAATCTCTCTGTGCTTCTTATCCTACAAGTATATATGATCTCATGTCAGCACCAACACTTTTCTTTCTTATATAATTAGGACGTAGGATGCCTATTACTGGGACACCTACGTAAATATTAAATTAGGACATTTATGCTTCTCAGTTATTACAGTTAAGTCCCTGGAAGCAATCCTTTTACTTCTACAAATCTAGCATTAATCAAACTCTCAATAAAGTAAAGCTACTACATAAATGTATTGCTCTCATAGAGGTAGTATTTAACTTTGAAGTTTAAGGGCAAATAAATAGTTATTTTTTTTTTAAGGACTGCAAAATGTTGTGATCCTCATTATGAGATCCCCATTCAAGGAGAAGTCAACACCATGACCATAATGCAGCACCCGTATTGCACAGTGGCTGTGTGCTTGGTGCGCACATCATCAGACCATCAGTACTTCCAATCCATGCAGGTACCATAACAAAAAACCCATGTCTAAGCCACGGAAATTATTTAGCCACTCGAAGCTATAAATTCTGAGTACTTTAAAAGGAAGACAGTTTCTGCCTGTTTCTGTTAGGTAAACCGGGTTAAAACAGACAGCATCGCTGCAGCTAGATGAGAAAATGCTGTAATGGGGGGAAATCTTCTGAAAGCCAGCTCACAGTCACCGGGTCAGGGATTGGTTTCCTTCTAAGTGGGTTAGCCCAGCCCTTCTGAAAGTCAGGGCTTTCAGGGGACTGAGAAACAGCCCCAGGGCACTGAGTACTCCAGCACTTCCCAATCACTTGGCAGATGCTCCAGGCACTACCTTCATTCTAAGGGGTGTTTTGTCACAGAGCCAAGGCTTCATCCTCAATCTTTTCTGTTCATTTTTTAATGAATAAACAGATAGTGTTTTGTGGCTTGATTAAAAAAAATAATAATTAAAAAACCAACAACAGAAAAACCACCACAAAACACCAAACAAAAAAAAAAATCTATGAGATCTCGTCAGGTCTTTACTTGCAAAGAAAATACGCTCAGTGAAAGGGTGGCCTTGTATATTTGTTGAATTAACTGCGCAGCACACAGGAACTCCAAGGTATGTCAGCAAAGCCCAATTTTAGAAATGAAAGCAAAGGATTGCTCTGGTGAGCTAAATGCAGTAGATAAGCCCAGCAGAAAATTAAGAACAAAAACTAAAGATTTTAGTAAGGTGAAGAATGATGACATTATCTAATAAAAATACCAGAATCCCTGTCTAAATGTACCATTACAAACTTCTGCTGGAGAATTCAATATGCTGCAAACAAAGAAGTTACAGTCCAGAAAGCACTGAAATCCTATACAAATTGCTTATGTTCTTCCAGCAGAACTAACCGCCTCCCACTCTGTTAACCAACGCTTCTGTCTCTGGTTCAGACACAAAGAAACAAAGCAAAATCAAAGCATTTAAAACAGTCCAAAATCAGCTTTTCTGCCTGCATCACTCACACTAACAAGGAGCCCATGGAATTGCTTCACCACTGCTCAGCAGCATGGGAGAACAGACTATGGTGCTCTCCCCTCCCACATAAGTACTGATAAATAAAACAGGTGAAGGCTCAAACTGGAGCATCGTATTGTTTGCCTCTGACAAGAATCTTATGTTATGTTACACTGACCAGATTCATTCATGCTTTCTTCCAGTACAACATACACTACCTGCACGCTCCATACTCACGCAGAAGTTGCTCTATCTCATACTCATCCTGAGATGTGGAGCAGCCAGGTTTATATTAATGGCCTCCATTTCAGGTCTGCACAGTAACTTTTGGGCTACAGCTAGGAAACATTTCCTGGGGAGTGCACTGAAGCAGTGCAGGCTGGCCTGATCCAGGCGTTTCATACCCAGAAGTTCCCAGCAGCTGCCTCTGGTGCACAATCTGGTTGAAATCTCGGCAACCACAGTCACCCTACTGAACTGACAAAAAAACAACTTTTCCTTTTTGAACCGCACTATTTCCAGTTGAGCACTAAGCAACTATTCAGAGCTCTAACCAGCCGGGACCAGTCTAGATGTGATTAAACTCCTGTCTGTGCAAAACCAAAGGTCACCAAGTTGGACTGCAGTGTGACAGAGAGGGGAGAGTGTGCTGGCAGCACGGCGCTCTCAAGGGCGCTAACTACTAACGCTACATTTCGCCCCACAGGATACCTTCTGCTTCTATCAATTCTGTCAAAAGACTGCAAAGCACACCTACCTTAAAAAGTTTCTCATGGGGAAGAGAAAACGGTTGGGTAAACACCTCAGCTGGAGTGAAGTACTGGATTATTTGTCGCTCAGCATGGCTGTGCAATTTTAAAGGCAAGACCAGCTTCAGGATTTTATCTGTTATTATAATAAGACTTCACCCATGATGCAGCTTAATTGCATTCAGCTTTGTGTACACACTAGGATGAAGTCTATATTTAATAAACTTTGCCACAACACCTCGTCAGGAAATGGGCTTATTATAGACAAACTTATCTTAACTAACAAGAAAAACTAAACAAAACATCTTTATGCTGGTATAGCGATGTTTATGTCAGGACTTTCATCAATATAAGGTGATTAAAAAAACAGAATTAAAGATCCTTGTGCTCTCCTACCTCTTACTGTGGTGAGACAAAAGTAGTGCTGATTTGGTTAGGTTAAGGAGCAGTCCCTACCCTGGAGAGCTTACAAATTACATCAAGAATAACAGAAGAAAAAAAAAAAAGTGTTATTTTTACTCCACTCTTGGAAAAAAGGCCATAGATAAAGTGAATTGGCCAAGGTGAAGCTACAGCTCTGTAGCTGAAATGAAAACAAAACTATCTGTTCAGCTTGCTCAAGTATTGATCCACAAGACCTAACCTCTCCATACTGTCAGAGTGCAATTTTAAAGGTGCACAATTTTAGCTTTGTACCTTTTATTTTAGGAAGGTTCCTCTTTTATCAAGAGGAACGCATGACATTCATTCACAGTGGATAAGCAGTCTGAAGAAGTGAATATATACATAATCATCTCAGCAAATGATGAATCATTTGCAAAACACTCTTCCCCTTTACTATTTTATTGGGAAATGCAACCTTCTTAGAAGGCAAATACCAGTATCATGCATGTTTATGCTAATGGCATCTAGTCTTACCAGTGACACTGTTAACAACTCAGAGAAACAAGACAAAATGTATTTCAAACACAATAAGCAAAGCACACAAATACCAGAATCTAGAAAGATGAGAGGCTTGTATCAGCTTGGAAGAGTCCCTGTTGTCAGATCATCCACGTCATGAAACAACTGACCAACTCCAAGAAATGCAATGTTAATTCTCCACTGACAACTCTGGAACAGTTTTTAACAAGCAAATGGAAAAATCCAAAACCTCATTCTATTAGTGGGTGAGAGTGTGATGAACAGATGGGGCGATGCAGGGAGAATGATCCTCATCATGACAAGAAATAGATAATTCTCTTCAAAGAGATGAGAAGACCATCAGCAAGAAAAGCTGCCAGACAGGGTTAACGCTGGATCTGGTCTGGCCAACAGAACATGCCAGAATGCTGGGTACCCATCCTATTAGAAGAGCGAAGACTTTTACAACCCATAACCAGGTGCAAGGGTAGATTAAGTCAGGAGGAGATGCTAACCTTGTCCCACTCGCCTGGCAAATCTCCCAGAAAGCTCTGCACTTTTAAAGGCAATTTTATGTGTCACAGCTTTTGATCCGTTTCAGGATTTTAAGGCCACCACATCACTTATGGATGGGGCTGTGACTGCTTATCAGTTGCAAAAAACTGATAGGCTGTAAATTCTCCTCTCAGGTTAGAGATCAACTGCTGTGATTCCCTCTAAACCAGAGAAATGCTGCAGCACACAGCAGCCACAGAGTTATTTCCAGGACAGCATCTCATCATTGCAAATAACTCCCTGTTTCACAAATTAACCAATACAGTAAAGCATAAGCCCTCCCTGCCATGGCATTTTTCAGACTGCCTAAATGGTAAATTAGGAGCCCACTTTACCGATTCTGACACCAGCTCCTAAAGCAAAAGCATCTTTTGTGCCCCAATTCTACTGATGCCTTACAAGCACTGGGTTCCACACAGTCCCAATCACAGGGCACTGAAGTCAAAGCCAACGTTCCTGTAAACATTTTGAATCCGAGAATTCAAAATTGGCCCCTTCCTCTGATGATCATTTGCAACACTGCTTTCCCTTAGAGTGGGGCACTGTAAAACATGACAATGCAAAAACAAAAACCCAGATCCACTAAAGCTGCTGTCAGAAACAGCTGGGATCAGGGTGCATATAGCACGGTGTGCACCTCCTTGCATTTCTGCTTGCCAAACTGAATGCCAGCTCAGCTAGAGCAGGATGCCTTGGAGGCTTCATTCATGTACCTTTAACATTTTTATCTGCCAAGATATTTTCAAGCTATTTCTTTCTGGAGTTTCCCAAAAGGAATATATCAAAACATAGGGATTTTTTCTTGAGGTTTGAAGTCTGCTTCAAAAACACCACTGAGGTCACTGCAAGTCTTTGTTAAGCTCCATCTTCAGCCTTTAGGAAAAACATGAAAAGGAAGAAAATTTAACAGTTGCATACAACTTCTCGAAAGAACCTGTGCCTGTCCTCTGCTAAACATTCCTGGGACATCACTACCAACATGTACAAAAACGTCTCATACTGGATCACATAATTACCTCCCAACAGAACATACTTATGAATGCACTTACTAAGTGGTGTATTTTATGGTTCCAACTTTTTCTTGTTTTCTGGATGTCAAGATCTCAGCTCATGTTTTACAGAACATATCATGTAATCAAGCGGTAAAAGGGCCCTTCCTGTACATCCTTTATGGCTGCTGCATCGGTACTCCAACAGGGACTCATTTTCAGGCGTGATAGCTGCCCATGGGACAAATAATACAGAATAACCGATGTCTGCACTGACCAGAGCTTACCCCCTCCACCACAGATTAGTCGTGACCAAATGATCTATGTGATGAACACAACCATGCCCTGCACCTACATACAGCCTCTCATACCTTGTGACATGGTAAATTATCTTTTGTGTGCTCCCCTTCCTCCCAGCAAAACATGCAAAATACTCAGAAAGCTGGGTCATTGCTCATCCCCCCCGCAAAATACAGGTTGCAACCGAGCGCTATTGTGCGGGTGCTGTTAGAGCAATGAGGTGGTTCCAGTGACTTGGAAACACACATCTGCATTTGTCTGTCTTTTTCAGATAGTGCAAATCAAAGAATGAATAAGCACTTGTATAAAGCCTGCTTTTTTGTTTTGGTTTGTTTTATTTTGCTTTTTAAACCTACAAATCAATTACAGAAATGGGTTACGGCTACTTTACTGTAACCAAACCCTAACGTTGACATTCAAACTGATAATACATACCAATGGGTACTGTCGTGGTTCAGGGCTGGGCTGGCCACGAAATCCTGGACAGACGCTCTCTATTAACCCCTCTTCCCTCCCCAGAAGGGAAACGAGAATAAGGGAGAGAGACTTTGCTGGTTGGAAAATAAAACTAACAAGTTTAATAAAACAATACTACTAATACTACAGGATAATAATGTAAATAAGAAAATAATGAAATCTATACAAATATGTATATATATATACAAAACCAATATAAAATCCTCCCCCCACCCTCCCTCCAACGACATATACGTCACCAGAGGCTCTGCAGAGCAGGGCACTGGGAAGGTCCCAGACTGAACTCAGCAGCAGGTGGGAGCAGGATGCAGGAACACACAGATCAGGATCAGAGGCAGACAAACTAGGAGGGTTCTGCTCACACTTCAGCCATTGCAGGATCGAGACAGATGGAAGGGTCTGAGCTGGAAGGGCTCCAAGATGGAAGAAGGGTCAAGACCCTCGTGATCCCTCGGCTTTATACCGAGTATGATGAATGTGGGGTGGAATATCTAGTTGGTCAGTTTTGGGTCTGCTACCCCCCGGTAGGTGCAGACACGGCACCCATGGTGAAACAATTGGCCTTAGCTTATCAATTCACACTGTTTGGGAAAAACATGCTGCTAGTTTTCAGCAAGTTCAGCCACTTAGAAGAGACTGAGCTGAAAAGTAAAATCACTAAATAGAAAATTAGTTCTATTTAGCTCAGACCAGGACAGGTAATCAGTCTCACCTGTGACAGAAATGTAAGTGTACTTTAAATACTTTGGATGTATTTTTATCTCAAAAGGCTGCAATAGTCAATATGCATAATGATGAAACAAATTATTATAACGTACTACTTGAAAAACATTTCCTTAGAGCTTCATTAACTCAGTATTAAACCAAATTAGGATACAGCAAGAATATCTACAGGGAAGAAATTAATGAGATATTTGCATTTTAGTCACACTGTAACATTATACAGTTGGGTCTGACTGCCACCTTTATCCTCAATGAAATTGTCACTGAAGTCAATGGAATCTCTCAGACAAGGTCTACAGCTCTTGGGGCACGACTTCGCAGGGATGCTCATGGAAGCCAACTGGCATTAGTTTAACATATGACCTAAAGAAGTTAAGTTAAACTCTATGTGAATGCTTTCCTTCAGACTTAAAGTGACTTTAATATGATTTTGTTACTTAAATTTGGAAGTGAAGTAAACTAAATCAAATTAAACTACTTTAATGGTGGAGAAAAGCATCCACATAGAATTTTGATGCAGTACAAGAAGCTGCTTTAAAAATTAACTCATATTAGTTTTCCCATGTGTCCATTCATTCACAAATCCTTTAGGAAGGCTATAGTTTTAAAACTATTAATCTGATTAAATAAAATTTAACTTTATCAAATTACACAATTCTAACTGCTAGTATGAAGAAATCACTAAATATTAAAGCAGGCTCCCTGGAAAAGTCATCCAGCTACAGAGGAAACGGAATATTTTTGCTGTGGTACTTCAGTGAGTTGTACTAAAAGACTATAAAAACACTTGCCCCTTTTTAGAATCTGATGAGTGACATCCAGTGCAGTATTTCAGGGACTAGGAAGAGGGGTGGACTGGCTTTCTGTGAGGGAAGCCTTTTAGGAGCAGGGGAAGAGGCTATCCAGATAGCTCCTGTACGAAGCTGCTAGAAGCTCCCCTGGATCTAATTTCAAAGCCACCTCTGACCAAGGCCAAGCCTATCAGCACCTTTGCGAATGATGTATTTAAAAGGGGTGCAGTGCATGGCCCTCCCCTCTCACCTCCAGCGCCAATCAGTGCAGCCCTGGCCCCAACCTAAGCTCATGCTCCGCTGCAGCTCCAGCCCAAGAGCTGGAAACTCATGGAGCAGCAGAAGTAACATGCTGTGGAGAGAGGAGTGGGATGCAAGAAGAGCGACTGTGCAGACACCAACGAGCAGTCTGTGAGAAGGACTGCACTACGCAGAAGGGAAGCGCCCACACCAGAGCAGTTTGAGTGGAAACTGCAGCCATGGGCAGATCCACAGAGAAGTTAATGGAGGACTGCCTTCTGTAGGAGGGAGACCACATGGAAGCAGAGGAAGAGTGTGAGGAGGCCTCCCTAGCCCTGAAGAGAAAGGAGCAGCAGAAATTGCAAGAGATGAAGTGACCACAACCCTCATTTCCTCATCTCCCTGCACTGCTACTGGTAAGTGGAGGTAAAGACACTGGGAACAAAGCTGAGCCCAGGAGAAAGGAAGGAGTGGGGAGGCATTGGCCTGAAAATGTGGTTGTATCTCTTACTATTCTACTCTGATATTACTGGTAGCAAATTAAATTGTATGTTTTTCTCCCCAAGTTGTGTCTGTTTTCTGCCCGTGATCATAAGTGGTGAGTGAACCCTTCCTGTCCTTTGTCTCAGCTCAGGAGCTCTTTGTTACATTTTCTTCTCCTCATCCCACCGGGAGGAAGGAGCGGGCAAGCAACCTCATGGTGTTCAGTTGCCCACTAAGCTTAAACCACGATAAGATATTTGAAGTACCTTTTGGTTCTGCTTTGAGGCAGAGTAACTTTATTAGCAGAGAGCACTATAAGAAGATCTCTAGCCTCTTACACAGCCTTCCATGCAAACTAATTCAGGAAAGTCAAATAATAATTGTCAAATCATTATCAAACAGAGGAAAAGACAAGAGAGTCAAGTCAGGCTGAAAGGATGAATTGACATACACTATCTCAAGACTACTGGGCCAGTGGATACCGGATAAAATCCTGTTGACAGAGAAAGAATCACAGAATCACAGAATCACA
>NW_010199695.1:0-3727 GCF_000695765.1 Mesitornis unicolor
TGGAGGGTGCTCTGCCCACCTACTGCTTACCAGAAGTAGAAGAAAAGGGCAATTGGTGGACCAGATCCCGCAATCTCCAACAACCTCCAGTTGCGAATACCATAACTCAAGCCAGCCAAAATAATCTGCCCGACGGCAAAACAGCAGTGAGTAATCAGGACTGCCTTTGTCCGGGAGGAGACACCAACCCATTCTGAAGCTGAAAAGAAGAATGAAGAGTCAGCGTCTTCTTTCTCAAAAAATGCAGGATCATCTTTTGTTATTGCATCTTGAGAGGCCACGTATTTCTGCCTCAGGGCAAGGGCATCTTACTCACCTAAGGCCAAGCAAGTAATCAGCATTCCTGACACTGAAATGCCCACGACACATCTGAAGGCCATGTACACATAGAAATGGGGCACAAAGGCAATTGCTACACCAAACAAGCTCTGAAGGAGGAGAGAGACCAGAAAGACTGGTCGACGGCCGATCCTGTGGAGGAAGAAGGAAGACACAGTCAGTATCTGGTGGGACTCCGTAGGAATGTGTTAGAGTCCAGGTGAAATACTCAGTATATCCCCATCAGGGATTTGGCACCCATGTGAATAAAGCTCCTCTATGTGCCCAAGGAAGTACCCATCAGGAAAAGCAGCATTTCCACTTTTGACCAGTTGTGGAGCTAGCAAAGACAAAAGGAGATGCTGCTAAAGGAACCAGCCCTTGAAGGGCCCCGATGTCCTGTCTTTTGAGAGCAGTGAGGATCAGACTGAATTGGACTGTAGTGCTGGTTCCCCTGTGAGGCACCCTGTACACCCTTCTCCCTTCCATGTTCCCTGTGGATCCTCTAAGGGAGCTGACGACTTTGGTCCAGGTCACCATGAGCTGAGCAGAGCCATGGGAAGGAGGTGCGTGTGGTTTGGTTAATGCAGCTGAAAGTGGGTCCAACTCTGTCCTTGGGTACCTGAGACACCAGTTGGACCTGGACCTGTAAGTCCTAAAGTACCCGCCAATAAGATTGCATCTGGCTCCCTCTCTTTACAACTTTGATATCTACAGATGTCTCAGGTGGACTCTGATGCCCTTGCTCAGGTGAGGTTATCAAGTACTGTGGAGAGGCTATTTCATGCTCAGTGCATGGGCACCCTAAACTCTCATTTGGGCTGTCCCTGGGTGCCAGGCAATGACTCTGGGGAGCTGTCTGTGTTTCCTCACCTGTCACTTAGTGGCCCAAAGATCATGGATCCTAGGAGAAGCCCCGCCATGAAGATAGACTGGGAGATGTCGTTCAGGTCTTTCCTGTCACACACTAGGTCAAACTGCAAAGGAAACACAGCTGCTTTTGCTCTTGACAGACCCCAGCTGCTTTCTGAGGGTGGACAGCCCTTCTGGTCCACAGTGGACCCAGGAATCGGGTGCCCAAGCTCTTGCTTCGACCACAAATTGTGGATGCTGACAGACAGAGCCTTGGACACTGCGTCACCCATGGGATGTGTTGTCGCAGCCCCATAAACATCAATGACAAGCCCTTGGAAAGCAATAATCCTTCACAGGCATGTGAGGAGGACCAGGCTGAAGAATAAGGGAAACTGGCAGGGAGACCCAAAATGTCCCCTTAGATGAGATACATCATAGATTCAAGGGGGATACTGGAAAGAGGAGGGATGGTGGGCAGAACATGTAATGGACTCACACTCCTACCATAGCTGCCTGTGGTCCCCCTGGGGATTCACATCATGGTCAACCTGCACACAGCATCCCAAGGACTACAGCTGTGGTCTGTGTGATGGAGCCAAGGTCCCCCGGTGCCTGGTGTAAGCCTCAGTCTGACTCCATCACCGCTGGCATTGCCCTACAGGGCAGGATATGCCCATTCCTTCCCTTCCACCTCCCCAGCACGTCCAAAGGCGGTTACAGACCTCGGTCACCAAGGACGGTGGTTGTCCTGAGGGGTACACCCAGCCGCTGCTGCCCTTCTCCGTGGCGTTCAGGCCGTACGCCACGATGGAGCTGAGGTTCCAATCCACTGGTGAGTACATGGAGCACTGCTCGTACGCCCCATCCGCGTCCCGGGGCAGGGTGAGGTTCAGCTGCTCTTCCTCGGTCAGGTTGGGGCCGACGGCAAGGATCCAGCTGGTGTTGCAGTGATGAGGCACATCCACAACCATGAACACTTG
The DNA here is from genome assembly GCF_000695765.1 of Mesitornis unicolor. Classification (NCBI taxonomy): domain Eukaryota; kingdom Metazoa; phylum Chordata; class Aves; order Mesitornithiformes; family Mesitornithidae; genus Mesitornis; species Mesitornis unicolor. The sequence continues at coordinate 2,154 of NW_010199695.1, forward strand.
GCCTAACATTTGGAAAGGATTAAGAAGCAGTGGGAGGGAGAGGAACATTACCAGCAATTTCTGATATAGCCCAAACTCCCCCAGAGCACTTATAAGATCTCTAAAGTCAGCCATGGTGACTGCCTCTGTGGCCAAGCTACTCTAAGGCACATTGCTTAAATAAGCCAATAGCAAATATTAATGTTTAAACTTTGTGAGCACTAAACCTCTAATCAGGTGTGATAAAATCACATGTATCAGCACGTTCATCCATTAAGATGATATATTGCAGTCCTCCAGGGTGCACTTTGTCACCAGCCATTCCCTTCCTGTTCTTGGGGCCAGAACAAAGGTGTCAGAGCATGGCCACTCTTGGGGACAGAGAAGGGCCAACTTGTCTTCTTCCAGCCCAGAGCATCTTCCCAAGCATCTTGAAGGCAACTGTGCTGCAGCACATGGGTTTTGTCCAAGATCTGATGTTGTGACCCTGCAAATGAGGGCTAATTTTCCTAAGTGCAGAGAAGCAAAGTAAAATCTCCACTTTTGTTAATGGCTTAATGAATATATAGCCCATCCTGGAGACTGTAGAAAAGAGAAGCAGAAAAATACTTCTCTAGACCAAGAAATATGACTCATAGTCAAGTAGACTTGGTCTTGACAGCTGTATCTCAAGCTATCGGTTTTCATTTCCCCCCTGTAGAAACCCTGGTTAGTCATAAAACCAGATCTGAACTACTGTGTCTTGGGGAGAATCCTAAAACAGATTTGGCTTAGAGAGTACCCTTGAGAAAAACACAGCATGTTATGCACACAGACATGTAGAGCACACAGGATTTGTGGATAAGCAATGACACCGGCCTGGCTCTGCCCGAGGTTCTGATGTCACTTGAAAAGCAGATTGACCTGATTTCTGCTGCACGTCTGAGCTGCTTCCTGGACAGATTCCCTGAGCAGTTTGTGTCTTTATTCTGGAAACTGGAAAGCTGGATTGCCCTCTGTGTATGAATTTTGGTGTGTGATTTGGCAAAGATCTGTTTGCGTTCACCAGAGCCATAAGGACAGGTCACTGGATGCTGACCTGCTCAATTCATGGCTCCTCTCAAATTCTTTGTCCTTCAGTCTCAGCCCAGATAGTACATCTGGGCCTGCAGCAAAGTTTCTGAAGGATCACACAAGGCTGGGTTGGTGTTTCATGACTGGGTATGGCACTGGTGTGCTTATGGGAGTGGGAAGAGGGGTGGAAGACAGGATCTGAAAACATCACCCTCTAAACTGGAATGAGAGAGAGCGGCTGTACTGGTTAATGCCACTGGGAGTAAAGAAAGAGAGGAGTAAATGTTATTTAGAGCTTTGTAAATTCACACCAGTGATGTGCATGCATCACCTGCATGCACCACACAGCCAAACACATCACTGGGCTCTGGATCCACATCCTTGGATGAGAGTCCTGCTGTTACTCAAAGACGTACCTCAACAGGAGGTTGAGCTAAGCAATCTCTGAAGGTTCCTTTTGCCCTAAATCCATCTCTGGCTGTGTTGCGGGATGACTTGGCCAAGGAGAAATGCTATGAAACAAGCATTTAGACCCAGTCCTG
>NW_010199695.1:3758-6440 GCF_000695765.1 Mesitornis unicolor
GTAGGTGCCTTTTACATTAGCATGTGACAAGCTGAATTCTTTGAGCTTACCCTGTTGTGTGTGGCTCATCGTCTTCCCTCCTGCTCCCCAGCCACCAGCATCTCCGATTTTGATTCTAAAAACTCTTTGGGGGTTACTAATTCATGGACTGGGTTTTTTTCTCTTACACAGCTTTGGACACCAGGAATGACTGTGGCTGGAAGCTCATTTGGACACCTATATGTTGGGGTGAATTTTGGCCAGAAGAGATTTGCACTCACCCGCTGTGGTACTTCTGCATTGTCTCTCTTCCTCTTAGTGCCACAAGGTAAAGGTCAGGCTTATGGGTGCCACATGCTGGTGACGACTGGGTCTGGGTGTCACTCAGGGTGTCTATGACACAGGTAACATCCCCTTCACACTGGTTTCAGTGGAAGGTGCTTAATCCCTGCAAGCCTTTAGGTCTCATTTCTCCATCTCTAAGCACACCTTGACCAGACAGGGCTGTGAGATGGCAGCATCTCTTTCCCAAGTCTCTTACCCCAGCACAAGATGAGACCGAATTCAGCATCTCATGAGTCACGTCACTTCCAAGGGAATCTCTTTTTTCCCTGATTCAAGTTGACTGGACAGGCTCCCTGCACAGGGCACTGACACACTGCAGCAGATGCAGTCATTAGTCAGCTCTGTTACTCCAGCAGATCTGACAGAGCCGGGGTTATTTCAACACTGCAAGGTTTTATTTTTAAAATTTATTTTAAAAATTAATTAACTTTTTTTTATAGGCAGGGTATTACAACAAGTGAAGTGATATGCTCCACGATCCTTTTTGTAATGCACGTGTTCTTGCTTTGACCCTCTGAGGTTTCTGGTGAGCTTATTTATCACTGGTATAATTGTTAACTCCTATAACATTTATGTTATGACAGTAAAGGGCAGTCAGGGAGGGTCGGAATGCAGCTGCTCAGGGAGAGCGGATGTAGCAATGTCCCCACACCCCGACACTTCAACAGACATGGGTTACCTTTCCTCCTCTGTCCTTCTGACCAGGTGATCTTGGCAAGATTATTTAACTTATCTTTGCTTATCATTGTGCAATGAGCCTTATGATGGTGAACTCCTACATGAAGCAGTTTTGGAGTCTCCTGAAGGAAAAATATAATGAGGGAAGTGAGACATCATTATTATTTAGTGTAGGCAAGCCATATGGTGAAAAGGTGTATGATGTCCTTGGCCCAGATGGTCAAGAAGGCCAACGGCACCCTGGCTTGTATCAGAAATACTGTGGCCAGCAGGAGTTAGGGAAGTGATTGTGCTCCTGTACTTGGCACTGGTGAGGCTGCACCTCGGATCCTGTGTTCAGTTTTGGGCCACTCACTCTAAGAAGGACATTGAGGGGCTGAAGCGTGTACAGAGAAGGTCAATGAAGGTGGTGAAAGGTCTGAAGCACGAGAATTGTAAGGAGTGGCTGAAGGAACAGGGGTTGTTTAGTTTAGAGAAGAGGAGACTGAGGGGAGACCTTATTGTTCTCTACAGCTCCCAGAAAGGAGTGAGTAGAGGTGGGTGTTGGTCTCTTCTTCCATGTAACCAATGATGGGACAAGAGGAAATAGCCTCAAGTTCTGCCATGGGAGGTTTAGATTGGATATTGGGAAAAAAATTATTTACTGAAAGAGTGGTCAAACACTGGAAGGGGCTGCCCAGGAAGGTGGTGGAGTCCCAGTCCTTAGAAGTGTTCAAAAAGTGCATGGTTGTGGCACTTCAGGACATGGTTTAGTGGGCATAGGGTGTTGGGTTGATGGTTGAACTTGATGATCTTTAGAGGTCTCTTCCAACCTTAATGATTCTGTGATTCTATGTTTTGGATTGGATTCATCTCTGGATGCCTAAATGTAGTTGTCTATAAGTGAAATAGATACCTAGGGTTGCACTGTAGTTAGTGAAGGTGGATTAACACAGTTAATAGAGTCCAGAGAGCTGTTATCTTTTCAGTTGTCTGTTTTAGGATGGGTTGAATCACTCCCCAGACTGCACCGATTGTACTTACTAATTCTCCACTGACTGTGATGAGGGCTTAAGTATCACATTTACATTGAGCCGCTAACGTTGCAGAGATCTAAACCTAATTTGGAGACCAATCTTCACCCTGTCCCTCTCAGCTTTGCCTTTGCCCATTGCATTTTACTTGTGCACTTATGGTCAAGGATTCAGTTCCTTCCTGATAACAGTGCTATCTTCTCATTTGGGTTTCTAGTTCTCAATTGGGTTGTTGCTCATTGCTGTTTGCTGGTTGGACCTCCTTGGAGGTCTGTCTCCCCTCTGCCCTCAGACAGTGGCCATGCAGGCGTCCTCTGAGGGACATTAGACTGTGCAGAAGATCCCCTCTGCAGAAGACCCCTGGGTGTAGAGAATGGCGTGCTGGTCGGGCTCTCCTTGGAGGTTCCTCACTGTAACCAGTTCTTGCAATGTTCTTTTCTGGGAACTGAGCACTGACCCATTATGACCTGGACAGAGATCTTAAATTTAGCTCCTTAAGCCATTAATAAATCAGCCTATGTACAACTGAATTTGTCTCGTGATGGGGGAGTGGAAGATTTCTAAAGTGATTTAATGAACCAGTTTTTGTCTGGTATCAGCTAACTTGTGCTGAAGGGGTGGGTGCATTTTTTAATCCTTCCCCCCCCCCCCCCCCCTATAAAAAAAC
>NW_010199695.1:6471-7363 GCF_000695765.1 Mesitornis unicolor
AGAACTCCTGGTCTAAAATGTCATCATTTAACACATCTGGGTCTGCAGAAGAGAGACTTTCATGATCTTCTTCAACTCCTGATGTTTTTCTGCTCCTGTTCATTTTTTCCAGAGCCTCCTGGCCCATTTGGGCTGAATCAACATTGAAAGCATCAAAGATGCCCTGATTAAAGGTTTCAGAAGCATGGTTGGAGGACATGTACATCTGGGGAAAATTATCTTCCTGCACAGAGAGATGCTCATTTGCTGAGCCTTCAGCACTGAGACCAAATCCGAACTTATCTCCTGCAGCCTTTGGAGCCTGGCACTGTGGATCGAGCTGCTGCAGCAGTGCACAGCTCTGAATCTCTTCTGGATCTCCAGTATTAACCTCATCCTCTCCAGCAAGAAGTGAGAAGCTGGAGGTGTCCCACAACACAACCGGAGCTTTTGCTCCTGCAGGGATTTCCTGGCTTAATTCTGAAGGATTTGGACCAAAGCAAAGTGGAGTTTCTGCCTCTGAATTTTGCAAGTCTGAATTTGAGGATTTACTTGCTATGCTGGGAAAATCTTGTCCACCAGGAAAGAGAAAGTTATTGTCCTCCAGAAAATTCATGTTGTCTAACTGAAGCTCATCTTCCTTGGGCAGCTTTTCTGAATTGCCTGTTGAAAAAAATGCCTGATTCTCTATCACTGTGTCCTGGACATCCAAACTCAATAGGTTCTGAATTTCTAGCAGATGAGCATCATGAGGATTTCCTTCCCTGATGACATTTTTACCGTTACCAGCTTCAGGCATTAGCTCCTGCAGAGAATGTAAAAGGACTGTTCCACCTCCTGAGGTTACTGCAGACTCTTTCTGATATTCCTGTGCTGGCATGAGAGAGGGCCAGCAGCTGTCCTGTTGCTGCTG
>NW_010199695.1:7394-32381 GCF_000695765.1 Mesitornis unicolor
CAGTGAGCCATGAAGTTCACGTTTATCATCACATGAAATGCTTGCACCAGGACCTAACAACACGACATTGGTTTCCTTGCCCTTAGTAGAGTCTGGGCAGCTTCCAGCGCTCTCCTGGGTATGTTTAGTGGTGACCTCTGTCTTCCCTGACTGTGGCAGCCAATCATTCTTGGAGGTCTTTTGTTTTGCTTGGCTGGAGGAGCTGAGGAGGCCCTGGGTCTTTTCCTGCCTGTCTTCAATATTTATTTGTGCTGAGGATATTGCAGAATTTTCTTGTTGGCTCTGCTTCTTCTCTGAGGAGTAACCAAACAAAGTGACAAGGGCTGACTGGGGCTTAGTGGGCTTCCTTTGGGTTGTTGTTTCCTTCTTGAGAATGCTGCCTTTGTCTTCAGAGCCAAAAAGGATGGTGAAGGGGTTTTTCCCAAGCCTGGAACCTTTACCCAGCATCTCTTTGCTGACTTGACTGCTTCTTATCTCCTTGCTCTGGGCACCAGGCCTTGATGTATGCAGAGCATTTTCCCCTGGGAGTTTCATTTTCAGTTTCATTTTTTCTTTGCTCCCTGCATGACCACCAGAGTTGTCTGGTTTGGAAGAGTTTAATGTCTTGGTTGGCTGCTCAGAAATGGGAAAGATGTTTCCACTCAGAACTTCTCTGGGATCCTTCGACTTGCAGTTGTTGACTTCCTCCTGTGAGGGCCAAGTGGCACAAGTTCCTTTCAGAGGTGTGTCTGTTGATATTGGAACATCCTTACTGGGTGATTCTACATCATGTCTCAAAATATCCTCATGAGGGTTAGTTATCAGTGGGCCACATATGACCTGACGCTCTGTTTCCTGTATGCAAGACGCATTGTGGTCCTCTGTCCTTTGTGGCAAACCAGGTGAAGAGACTCTGTTTTCTGCTTTGTTTTCCTGAGATGTATGCTCAGGACTGGGTTCTTCCAGAAACTCTGATGTACTTCTTGGTTTAAATTCTTTTATTTTCTCAAATTCCACCCCTTTGCTCTCAATCTCACTCAAATGACTGATGCTGGATGACTGCATGTTTTCCCCTGCGGCTACTGGTATCTGTTTCTCAGGGAATTCATCAGTGTTTGCCTTTGATTTCTCATTTGCCAGCTCATTGATCTTAGGTGATACACTCAGCCCTTCTGGCTCCATGGATCCAGAAGATGCATGAGGGGTACCTGACACACCAGCGAGGCAGTGGGCTTCTTCAGCTTCATATCTAGGGAGATCAACACCCTCAGCTCCACATTTTACCTCTTTACTTGTGGTGATTCTGGTTTTGGGCTCTTCTGGGACACAGATGAGCTGTGAGCTGTTCATTCTCTCTTCAAGATAATGCTTGTCTCCTGCAGTACCTGGAGTGGCTGTGGTCAGTTCAAGCTTGTCATCTGTCATTGCAGGCATTGTGCCTCCTTCCCTGGGTGTGCCTAAAGACCCACAGACCTTGCTTTCCTTCACTGCAGAGAGGATGCAGCCCCCTGTGCCCCCCAGGTACCTCCAGTTGGTGGGTTTAGTGCTTTGACATGTGGAGTGGTGGACAAGTGAGCCATGAGGCAGGGATTTCACAGGCTCCAGGACTAGAGGGGAAGAGGCAGAGGCAGGTGCTCTCTCCATCTTGGCTTTGCTCTGTTGGATTGCAGCCACTTGCTGGGACACCTTGCCTTCTCCCTTCCCTTTGGGCAAGTCCCTGTCCCCAGTTTTTTCACTGTCTCTCTGTTCTCTGGTCTTGGGCCAGGAACATGCTTGCTCCCTGTCCTTGCTATAGGTGACACCAGGTAAGAAGTGTCCCTTCTCCACTGCTGCCTCCACAACTGATTTTCCCTCCTGACCCCTGAGCACCATCCTGCCCACCTTGCTCCCCATAGCCTGGTAGGTTTGCAGGCTCAACGCCATTTTTTGCCAGGAACATGCCCCCTTTCCAGCTTTTCCATCTACAGCCAACAAGGTTGTTTCTGAAGGTGGCCAGCCCATTTTGAGCTTGTTCCCTAAGAGGAGAGACCTGGTGTTCTGCTCTTGCCTGTGCTCAGCCAGTCGCAAGCTGCTCTGTGCATTGAAGGATGTGAGTTTCTCTCTTGTTCCAGTCTCCTTTTTGGCTCTGTTATACCAGTCCTGGGGCTGTGGTCCTCTGCCCACCATTGCCACTTGCTGAACCTGATGGTCTCCTGGTCGGTGCTCCATCTCACTTCTGTTTTTAGCTCCGGCCATCTGCTTGTAGTGGACTTGGCAGTAAAATACCCCGTGGAGGGCAGCATAGTTTTGCAAGCTGGAAAACACACACATTGGCATAGATGTTAGCAGCTGTGTGGGAGGGAAGGATTAACGGTAGCACTGATGGACAGGTTTTCAGCAAAATTGCTTTTCAGAGGAAACTTGGGGAAGGGAGGGAGCTTGAAGAATGAAACCTTTCAAAAGCAATGTCTGTTTTCTGAGTATACGTTTGATTTTTCTTTCAAAAACCAAAACAAATGAAAAATGAAACATTTCCTTGCAATACTGCTGGGAGCTGTAGTCCAGGTTATGTGCAATCCCTTTCTCATTTACAGTTCAGGCTTCATACCAGCCCTTCATCTCTCCTCTTGTATGCACAGCATGAACCATACGGGTAAAACTGCACAGAGCTTCCATGATACAACAACTGTATGATGGGAGAAAGTGACTGTACAGCTGGGGGGCCAAAAGGATGGCAAGGAGCCTCACAGAAAAGGACTGGTGTGTCTCAGGGACTGACAAGCTGAAAACAAGCCAGCAGTGTGCTTTAGTGGCAGAGGAGCCAACTACATCCTGGGCTGGTCAAGAGAAGTGACCAGTCCTCTGTATTAGGCACTTGTAGGACCACGTGTGGAGTACTTTGTCCAGTTTTGGGCTCCCCAGTGCAAGAGAGCCGTTGGTATACTGGAAAAGGTCCAGCAAAGGGCCACAAAGGTGGTCAGGGGCCTGGAACGTGTCACCTGAGGAGAGGCTGGGAGCTGGGCTAGCTAGATCTTATAACGAGAAGGTTACGAGGGAGGAACTCACTGCTGTGTGTGCCAGGATGAAAAGCAATGGGAACAAGTTGTAACATTGGAAATTGCGACAAGATATAAGAAAAAACATTTTCACTGGAGGTCAAATCTTGAGAGAGGGAGCCCAATGCAGAGGCTGTGGAATTGCCATCCTTGGAGCCATTCACACCTCTCCTGGACATGGTCCTGAGCTACCTGCCTTCCTTGGACCCATAGAAGGCTGGACAGAGACTTCCAGAGGTCCCTTCCAACCTATCTGACCCCATGGACATGTAAGGTATCCAAACTACTCCTCCAATTAAATTCCATATCAGCATTCCCAAATTGAAAATATTTCCTGTATTTTGACCTCACTCTTGTACCACCATGCAGATTCCTCATCTAGAGGTGTCTACAAGCTTGAGGGGAGCAGTCTTCAGACTTCAGTGATGGAGAGGCAGATTGCATCAGGAAAACTGCCTGCCTTTTTATGTTGCATGAAATCTGCCCTGTTGGAATTACCACTGGGCTTTTATGATGGAAGCTGCTTGGACATCCCTTAAAAATAAATGCACTTGGGTGCCTACCACTCACCTCAGCTTCCTCCCACAGACCTGGCAGCAGAAACATGAGCGGTGCACACAGACTTTGTCAGTGACCACGCGCTCCATGGGGTAGACTGGCCGCAGGCATGAGGCACACACCTCCTTCAACAAGGCCTGAAGAAGAAGGAAAAACTGAAGTTAAGTAACTTCGAATCATGACCACTTAGAAATGCATGTGCAAATTAATTTGATGAATCTCCTGCTTGTGTTAGATTTTCTTGTTGATATTCTTTCATAGCTCTCTTGCGAGATATCAGCCAGTCATCCTGGCTGACTCCATTTACTTGTCAACTTGATAGGTCAGCATTAAGGTCCAGTCAGGACAGAAAGACAAGACACCCTGGTACCTGTGATGAGAGAAATGATTCCATTGTTTGAACACAATTGATTCACTCAGTTGAATCATTTCAAAGCCTTAAGTGAGGTAAGAAGCATTGTTCAGAGGCTCTGACTCAAAGACTTTGGTTGGACAACTCTTGAAAACATTGGCATTGTATGACTGCTTACATAGATCACATAGTCCAGACCCTAAAAAGGCAGCACATCTCACTGTTAAACCTCTCACATCTCTATAAAACCTGTTAGTTTACTCCAGTATGTTTACTCTGTGGGCTGTATTTTATGCCATGACCTGATTCCTTGTGCACCACTTTATGTGAAGAGCCTAGGGAATCTCTCTAGAAAGCACTGCCAACACCAGCTATTTTATTAGTGGAGAGAGAAAGGGAATTAAAGAAAGCTTGGACATCAGCCTAGCTGCAGAAATAGCTCCAGGTTGTCTGCATGGTCAAGTAATCCAGAGGATGCTGGAGGCAATGTGGATATATCTGTGTGCTCCTTTTCACTGTGGTGCGAAGCAGAGGCTCAGCTCACTCAGTGAGTCCACCTGCAAGTCATGTCTGTCCAAAGCCCCAAAAGAAGCACAGCTGAGCATAACCCAACTCTGACTGTTTGGGTCAGTGCTCTGAGTACCCTCACATGAGGGTATCTTTGTTGGGCATAACTTGCCACAGTTTGATTTGGTAGGGTTTTGGTGGTGGTCTCTGATCCCTCCGGCTTTTTGGTCAGTATGTGCTCACTCTGGTTTGCAGTGCTGTCAGCTCAGAGAAAAGGCAGATTTACTTTCTGCTCTTATGTGGAGTGGGCTGACGCACAGATTTTAGCTTAGACCAGAGGAAGCAGGTTGCTCAGGGAAGCTGTGGATGCCCCCTCCCTGGCAGTGCCCAAGGCCAGGTTGGATGGGGCTTTGAGCAGCCGGGGCTGGTGGGAGGTGTCCCTGCCCATGGCAGAGATGTAGGAACCAGATGATCTTTGGAGTCCCTTCCAACCCAAACCATTCTGTGTTTCTGTGATCTTATAGTTCTGTGAAACATGAAAAGTGTTTCTGTTTCTCAAGAGATGAGTTGACAAGTGAATAAGAACTTGTCTTTTATTTGTTACAGACACCTAGGGGACCAATTATTTTAATTACATTCATTTTAGTTGAATATGTAAGGTCAAGTCATCTTTATTTTGCTATGACAACAATTTCACGAAGAGTTTAATGTCTTTGGTTTTCTTCCCTCTCTGTAGAGGTAAGTATGCAAACAAACCCCATATCTTTCCTTTAGTTTGCAATGATCTCAGCATACCTCTGCTTTTCCAGTCCTCTACAGAGAGGAGACCATAAGTGTCTGTAAGTGTCTACGTACATAAGATGTCTGAACTCCCGGTATACTTAATAGAGGTCCAGTTAAGGGAATCTAGAAGGTGATACATGTACCCAAAAATGGCCCCATGTAGCTGGACAAAATTAGTCAGTCAGGCAGGATAAGTTTCACCAATGTGACTACAGAACTGTGCTGGTGTCAATGAGGGGGCAGTGCTGGTGAAGGCAAAGCAGAAATATGCTTTCATGAAAAGATAACATAAGATAGCAGAAAACAGATGTGAAGTAATACCATGTTGATGGGTCTCTCCAATAGTAATTGAAGCTCTGCACCTTTGGCATGGATGCCATTTCCCTGGAGGAAATGCGCAGGCTATTTGGCAAAGAAGAGCGAGTGGTGATGGGCAGCTGCATGAATGCAGCATCATTTATGATGAAGGAGCAAAGTGCCAGCCCTGGCTGTAATAAATCACAGCCAATGGATCAGCTCGGCTGTATTTGGCAGTACAGATCACAGTTACATCTAGGGACTCTCACAGGCATTTCCTCTGACAGAGGTGAGCTCTCACACAGCATGAAGGTGTGTGTCCTGACAGAGAAGAGAGAAACTGGTAAAGTGTCTCTGTTGTATAGTAAAAAAAATGCTTTCCTTTAATCATGACCAAGCAGAGCTGCTTAGCAGACAAGCAAAATCTCTCTGCCCTTTGCAGGAAATGAATGTATGTGCTCCTGGAGTGTGTTTTCAAAGTGAGTTAATCTCTTATAGAGGATGCAGGTCTCTTTCACCAGATTTATTTTAAGTGCTCACTGTCTGATGCATGGCAAATACAGAGGTATATACATGGTTCTTCAAAGGTATTTTTACCAGCTCCAGGAATAAGCCTTCCTGATGGTTTGGAAGATAGAGAGGTGATTAGCAGCAATCAAATGGCACTGTGGGCAAGGAAATTATCTTAAGGCTTCTGTGAAAAGCAGTTACAGGCTGTTCCTGGAAGGCTCTTCCAGTATGCTGCTGATTACTGCCATGCTGAAAGCTGCAGCTAGCTTATGGCTTATCAGTTGTTGCCTTTTTTCTCCTTAAATTAATTAAAATCCTTACAGTAGAAGGCATCAGCCTGAAAATGTTTGTGTTGTTGACAGGTGGAGAAGACGGAGAGCACAAAGCTTTCTAACCTAAAACTGAGTGTCCTCAGGGAGACCAGTGGCTGAAATGGAGCTGGGAAGGGTAGTAGTCAATGTAGACTCATCAAATGTGGCATATTTCATGTTTACTTCTGCAAGAGAACCAGACCTGTAGCTGAATTTCTCCTTTGCCCACTCAAGGAGGTACAGTTAAGACAAGACCATCTCTTCTCTGTCCACTGGCCCACGTAATTCTCCCAGCCATTTAGCTCTTGAAAATATCTGCCCCGCACTGTGTGAGAATGCAATGACTCACGAGGGCAAAGGATGGTGAACAATGTCATGTCTTGTATCCAAAGATCACAGAAGAATGATGACAACTCATTTGGGATTTGAAAGTTTGTGTGTGCTCTGCCGGTTTATTATTGCAAGGTCTGAGAATATGAGCTGATCCTTCAGCTTGTATTTGAGTTTTGAATCTTGGCATTTGTTTTTTCTCCAGCTCTTTCAGTGCTTTTGGGAGCCCTGTATGGTCCTGAAATAATGCAGCATCTGTCCCCTTATGATATTTCGGTTCCTGGCTGCTGGAAATACCATGAAAGAAACACATCTTTAATGATCTTAGCATCATAAATGGCTCATTGAGACATTTAGGAATCCTGTAAAACCAGAAACACAAACAATAAGATCAGTATTTTTAATACTGGCAGGGCAGGTTATTTGGGTTTATTTGAGTTCCTGTGGAATCATTTTATTGCCCAAAAGCTCTGTCTGCAGCTTACTAAAACAGCTCTGCAGCTGTCCTTAAAAAGAAATGGGACAAATGTGTTATGGGCACCCTGAAACAAGCAAAGATGTAAGAAATAAAGAAGGATAAGAAAGCAAAGTTGGAAAAATTTTGAAGAGGAGCTCCAGATTGCTAACTCCCTTGTTTCTGCAGGTGGTCCTACTAAAACGGTTGGGAAGGTCTTAAGTGGTTATTTTCTCTGATTCTCTGAAACCAGATATGCTCAGTTCATAATCTGGTCTTCTTCCTCAACCTTCAGTGCATTCTTTGGTGGAACTGAAAACTTTCTTTTCGCATATCTTACTTTTAAATTTGTAGGATTCTAGAGGCAAACCAATGAGCTCTGGTTATGTGCCTGTTTTTCAGTGGGAAAGCAGAACTCTTACCTAGCCTACACCGCCTTGAACAAGGTGTTCCATGGTGAGAGATGATACCTACTATATAAAAACTATGGACTCAGGGATATGGAGTGTTAGACTCTGAAACAGTCCCCTCCTTCCCAGTGTCCTGCTCTTCATTCATCAGTGCGGGCTCTTTTTCCTCAAAGGAAAAAAGCAAATATTAACTCTAACATCTTACTGAAACGTAGTGTTTGTTATGAATGAGGTTATTGTCCAGTTCTGCAGAAAGGTAAACTGATGCACTGAGAGATGAAATGGCTTGCCATAGATCAACTAGAAGGTCTACAGTCAGACCCACAGGTTGGTAGTCTACGTCTGAGCTGGGCTGTAGGACACAGCTCGCTGAGAAACCATCCAGCCATTCTGTAGGCTCCTCACCTTCTCCCACACCTGGAGCAAACTCCTTGCTCACTTGCCGCACTCCCAAACTGAGTCCAACCTGTGATATGAGTGGAGGCACAGTACTAGGTAATGGCTAGTTCACCAATGGCCATTCCTTGTAGGGTTTATGGTGGCACAAGACCTCGGCTACCTTCTCACGTGAAAGAGATGGGTACAAGCAAGTGTTTGGGCCTTTCTTGGTGTATACAACCTACTCAGTCTCCGCACACGTACACAGGGTCCTGGACTGGTGGTGTATAATTGGTTCATTGGGAGATGAGGGTTGGACTAGATGATCTGATGACTAGAGGATGGTCAAGCACTGGAAGGGACTGTCCAGGGAAGTGATGGAGTCACCATCCATGGAGGTGTTCAAAAAACGTGTAGATGTGGCATTTCAGGACATGGTTTAGTGGGCATGATGGTGTTGGGTTGATGGCTGGACTTGATGATCTTAAAGGTCTCTTCAAATGTTAACGATTCTATGATCTTTAAGATCCCTTCCAACCCAAACCATTCTATGATTCTATTACTTCTAGGTACTTTGAAAGGAAACAAACACTCAACAAAAGAAACCCAATCAGACCAAAGTATTTTTAGAGGTAATGTTTACCTTCAGAATGCAGCAATAGAAGTTAAAAAAAAAGCCACAATATATCTAAAATCTTGAGTTGAGAATGTACAAAACAAAGTCATAATAAAAAGAAAATTGCTTTACAAAGTCTCAAAATGAATTTAAACAGTAAACATGTATGAAAGCATGGAAAATCTAAAATAAGGTTTTTGTATATATTGAATAATAAATTACAATTCTAAAAATAAAGAAAGGAAAGCAGTAACCATTCTGACTCAAGTAGAGAATCTTTCACAGCATCTTTCTTTGGGGGAACAGCACTGATAATAGCTTGACAATTTTCAGTAGCATCGAGCACTTTCCAGAAGCTGAAATATAAACTGATAAATACTTCCCCCAACCCCAACAGTGGCAGCAATTTGAGATTTTTTTTCCTTTTTTTTGTTAATGGCTAAGAGAAAACCTATCCAACCCACCCATCATTATAAATATGTATATATATGTGTGTTTAAGATGCCCTTCTTGCAAAGTCTCTATTGAAATTAGAAAAAGAAGAAAGCACAAAGGTGTTTGTTTGCCAATGACCAGATTGGTTTGTTCTTTGCTTGATCCTACTTATGTTTTCTTCTGCATTATCTCAGAGAAGCCCAACACAATGCCTTGCCCTCCCAAAACACTCTAGGGGGAAGAAGCTACCCTAAGGTGCCCATGGATGGATTTTTCCTTGTGCTTCTAACAGTGTCAGGTCTCTGGGTTGTGGTGCAGCACCAAGTCTGTTGTGTTGGCCAGATTAGGGCTGTTCTCCAACATCAAGGCAGGCTGCATTTGCCCTGTCTGTATGCAAACTCCAAGATGATGACCCTGAGAAGTCCTTAAGGCGTAGATGAATCCCTGTGTGTAATGTGGATAAAGCAGGAGATATTTTTTCATTGTGGACTTTCATTTTTGTTTTATACAGTTCTCTTTTGCTCTCCATAATCTTTTATTTCTTTGGTTTGGAGTTGCCAAAGGTGACAAAGACCACTCCTGGCTCCTGAAAACTGCCATTGGTGTGGAAGTCTTTGCCTGGGCTCTTCACGTACCTCTGAAACACTGGTGAGGCAGACACCTCATACTGGGGATGAGAGACCACATCACATGTGGAAGATGTTTGTGTCTCTGATTGCTTGGTGACTGTGGTGGATGAAGTGATTATTTTGTTTCCAAACTGGTCCATTTCCTCATACTGCTCCATGACAGTCCGAGTGGCTCCATAGAGTTTGGACCCATCGGGCCCTGTCTGCAGCTCCAAGATACTTTTCTGCCTCCGTGGATTTTGCGGGCTGGAGACATTCAGAGAGCAGTAGTCTGAAAAGCCTCCTTTCATCCCACAGTAGCAGCTGCTTTTGGAGGTGTCCAGAGGGCACCTCTCTTTCTCACTGCTCTGATGGTTGGCATTGCCAAGGGTGTGCTGTTTCACTGAGCTCAGCCCAACTTTTGTTTGGACGGGCTCGGGTCTCTTCTCAAAGTGGGTTGTGTCATGCCCAGTAAAACCTGCTGATGGATGGTTAAAGGAGCTAAAGCTGTCCTGAGCAAAAGCATTCCTCTTTCCTGGAGTGTCAACACAATCTGGTGAAGGGATGTCCCAGGGGGAACGGGCTGTCCTGGGTGATTCTGCTGGTTTCCTGGCAGCAGACTCGATGGAGATGTAGGAAGGTGAGGAAGGAGAGCTGACACGAGACTGAACAAGGTGGGGGACCTCTAGTTCTGTCTTGGTCACCTCGGTCTTTTCTGCCACCTTTGCACCCCCCACAGATGCTGCCTCCCCTGTCTCCAGTGTGGTTCCCTCCTGCTTGGCTTTACTTGAGACAATACTGATTTTACGGATGTTGCTGCTGCTCACAGAGCTTTGGGTATTCCCCAGAGACTCCTTGAACAGCCCTGAGAGCCCAGCAATGTCCGAATCAGACTTGAGACTGGAGACCGAATAAAGAGCTTTCTTGATGGCCTCCTCGATGTCCAGGAGCCGGGCAAGTGTCTGCTCCTTCAGGTGGATGATCTCAGCACTTGCTCGCTCCAAGTCCTCAAAAACCATCTCCACCGAGGAGACGCTGTCAGTGTCCTCCTTTGCCAGTGTTTCAGCCCTTTCCTGCTGCTTGGCCTGGTGGGCTTTCTGACGAACCACCCAGTCAGGGACCTTCTCAAAGAAGCTCTTCAGAGCTTTCACATCCACTTTGCTTGTCTCCTCCTCAAACTCCTTCACCCTGGTCAAGATCTCTTGCAGCTCCTCCTGCCTCCTGAGGTTCTCAAAGATCTCCATAGCCTCCTTGACATTGCCTTTCATGATCTCCTCTTTGTGTACTGACAGTCTCTTCCGACGCTCATCTTCTGTTTCTCTCTTGGGTTTTTCTCTCATAACAACTGCTGGCTTCTCCTGGCCAGGTGTCTCTGTCTCCCCATCAGGACATTTCGATTGCCCACTATTCCCTTGCTCCTCAAAGGAGTTCATTGACTGCTGTTGGAAGTTCATTGAATGACACATTTGTCTCCTCTCATTCGCCTGCTGCATGACTCTCTGGCTGTCCCACAGTCCATAAGAATTAGACACACTTTCTCTTTCCACCTTGGATGAGGCATTTTGTGCAATGTCATCTCCTCTCTTTGGAGGAGTGGTGTGGTCCACGGAGGAGGTGCTTGTCTCAGTCTGTCCTGGCACATGAAGTGTCTGTGCTCTACCAGGACAGGTTGGATGTGACACTGAAGAGTACACTTTCTCGCCTTGGCAGAGCTCTGTATGCTTTTGAACCATCTCACCTGGACCTCTCCTTGGAGCTGCTGCTTTCCTGCTCATCATTCCCTGCTCGACTTCAAAACTAACCACTCCATTTTTCATTGGCTTTGAAGTCTTAGCACTGTCTGATTCCACCTTTCCTTGTCCTCCTTTGCTTGCCTTGTACCTTTCCTCTGCCAACTGAAGAGGGGTTTTGGCAGTGCTTTTTGGCAGCTTTCTCTCAGGGCTCATACCCTGAGCTGTGACAGACTTGTCCACTGAAGTTTCCAAAATGCAGCGTTTTGCCTGAACCTCCGCGTGGCCCAATTGTTCATGTACTTCCATGCAGCTTAACCCCAGCTCTGTGAGGGGAGGCTTTGGCTTGCTGATCTCCCTCAGGCCTTGAGGTTTTGGAGGCAGGGGTGGAGGGATGGGTTTGGTTGATCTGCTTGTGCTGCTATTTGCAGAGGCAGAATGTGCCTCATGGAAGAGGTGCTCAGGTTTTGGAGGGGGGACAGGTTTTTTCCTGGGTGGAGCAGTAATTTCTGGTTTTGAAGGAGTCCTGGGCTTCTCTGCAGGACTTTGATCACTGGCTTTGCAGGACAGAGAAGAGAGGGCAGGAATAGGGGTCTGGAGTGGTGCAGAACATCCTGGGGCTTCATCTTTGCTGGTTGGTAGTGGAAGGGCACCTTCTCTTGTTGCCTTAGTTGAGGGTGGGCATTGCTCTGCTTTCATCACAGCAACTGGAGGAGGAGGAGGAGGAAAGTCATTATCAGTCTGTGACCCTGAAGCCTCTACAGCAGTCTGGTTACTAACGACTTGAGTCTCATTTTTCTTTTTACACACAGAATAGGACTGCCCTGCGTTTCTGTATATCATAGCAGCTTTAAAGTCCCCTTTGGAGACATTAACGTTAGACTTTTCCAGCGACTGAAGTGTGGCCTTTAAATTACCTCGGACAACATCCTCCTTTTCTACCAGGCGCTGTTCTGTGGCGGCACTTTGCAGTGCTCTGATAGCTGTCTGCACATCCCCTCTGATAATACCATCTCTTTCTTCTTGCACTGATTGCTCTTTGTAATCAGACTCAACAATAGGGTTTATACAGGTTTTCACAGGTGTGGCAGTATAAAGACCATCCTTAATGCTAACTTCTCTACTAGGCACAACTTGGCTTTCCTGGCTCAATAGTTGTCCTCCCTGTACTTCCTCTGAAGCACTGACCTTTTTGTGTGATGCTATGCTCTTCTGAGACACGCTTGTGTGGGTCTTGGATGCCTCCTGGACTCTGGAGGTGGTGGTCCTGATGGCAGTGCTGGTGCTCTCCTGCACGGTGGATGCAGATTCTTGTTGGCGTACAGTTGACTGGAGGGTTACTGTGCCCTGTGTGCTGGCTGCCTGCTGCCTGCAGGCCATGTGGACCTCCTCCCTGTTCCTCTGTATCTTGCTCTGGACATGGTGTTGGATGTTTTTTGCTTCTGCTGTTGCTAGCCTCAGGCTTTGCATTGCAGCCTGAAGATCACTCCCAAGGGCCTTTTCTTCTTGCTGATTCTGACTGGCTTCCCCTGTCACCAAGCTCTGTGGTTTCCCATCCAATTCTCCCCTCTGAGCCATCACTTGGGTTGGAGACATGCCTTGCATCATAGCTTTGGATTCCTTCAAACCGGCAAAAGATGCCGCTTCTTTCTCCGCCTTCTTGCTGACATCTGCAACCCTTTGAATTGACTTTGTAGTCACTTTAAGCCCCCCTGACAGAATTTCTTCCTTTCCCGTCACTGTGGGTAGGGGCCTCCCAAGACATTGCACAGTGGTTCCTGTCACCCCTACTGCATGCACAGCCCCTCTCTCTGATGCACCCTCTTTGCCCATGCTTTCACATGCAAACACGTTTTTTGCTCCCGACATAGCCACTTGCTCACCCTCTGTGGTTACTTTCTCTATTTGTTCCTTGTGTGCTAAGACATGTATCTTAGTCCCCTGCATAACCTGTGGGACACTCTTGTCTCCCCCTTCCTCTGCTTGGGAAGAGATGAGGGACTGTATCTCCGACTCCTGCTGCAGGTTCTTCAGATAGTCTAGGTCTCCCTTCTCAATGCAGCTTGCAAAAAGCTGGACGTTCCCCTTCTCATTGTCCTCGCGCTTAACAGTTACTGTTGTTTTCTGTTCCTGAGAAGAAGCCAACAGGTTCCCTATCGTTGACTTCACATCCCCCTTGACAACCTTCTGCTGGACAGAATGAAACAGGAGGGAGTAGAGAGTCATCTTCACTGATCCTGACTTTGTCTCTTGTAAGACCATCCCCTTTTTGATGGAAGCATCTTGACTGAGGAGACCCTGTAGAGCCTTGGTTACATTTCCACTCAAGTCCTCTTTGCCTTTAACAGCTTCACTCTGGTCCAGTAGCTGCAATGGGCTTACTTTGATCTTGCCCTCTCTGTCCTCCTCCACCAGCACACTCTGTGCTTCCACATTGGTTCTGTGCAGCAGCTGCAGCATGATCCTTTGCAAATGGCCTCCCACAATCTCTTCCTTCAGGATCTCTGGAGCTCCTGGGCTGCTGAGCTGGTACTTCACCATCTTCACGCTTTCCATATCATTGGCTTCAATGAGGATCCCATCATGCTGAATAGCCTGGCAAACGCAGAGCGTCTCTAAAGTCTCCTTCATGGTCCTTTCTTTCAGTTCTGTTTCTACAGTACCTTCAGGAGCACTAAATTTATCCAAGGGTGTGCTCTCGAAGAGCCACGTTGTACTTTTCACATCTGCTCGAGGGATCACTTCTTGGGCCTCAGCACTGGCTGTCACCTCAGTGTCCTTAAGGGTGTCCATTGGCTGGGTTTCAAACAACCAGGTGCAGCGTTTTACATCCCCTTTCTGGCTGTCCTCTCTCTGCACTGTACTGATAGATGAGCCTCTCTCTGCATCTCCGTACAGAGAGTCCACAGGCTGGTTTTCAAAAAGCCAAGTGGATGTCCTCACATCACCCCGCTGAACATCACTGACACTGACCATCCTCACGTACTTCTTCTGGCCCACTTGCTGGGACTCAAACAGCTGCTTGTTGGACTGAACATCTCCTTTCTGCACATCATCTACTGTTCTGGGCACAGACATCTTTCCCGCTGAGAAGGAGTCAAGAGGCTCTGTCTCAAACCTCCACCGGGCAGCCTGGACATCTCCTTTCTTGATGTCCTCCTGAGTGACAGCCCTAATTACAAACACCTCTTCTTCCTTCTTGATCTGATCCAGGGGCTTCGTTTCAAACAACCACCGGGCACCTTTCACATCACCTTTCATGATTTCTTCTTTCTGCACTGAGGTGACCTCATGGTATCCCCCCTCTTTGTCCTGGATAGCATATAATGGTTGGCTTTCAAAGAGCATTGTGCAGGACTTGACATTAGCTTTGCTCATGGTGTCCTTCTGAATCTTCTGGAGCTCTGTCTCATCCACTTTGTCATGGATTTGGTCAAGGGAATAGGTCTCAAATACGAACCTTTTGCCTCCAACATCTCCCCCCTTGATACCCTTCTCTGGGGGGATTTCCTGGATGCCCTCAGAGCTGTCCTTCAGGGTGTCCATGGGGTAGTTCTCAAAGAGCCAAGTGAACTTGTGCACGGATCCGGCTTCAATTGTCCCATCATCCTTTTGGGATGTTGGTTTGGTGGCTGTCTCCAAGGGCTTAGCTTCAAAGAACTCCTTCACTCTAGACACTTCCCCAGACTGTATCTCCACACGACTGGAATAGCGCATGGTTTTCTTCAGGTCACCTTCACCGACAGCACCGCTGCCCAAGGGTTCAGTCTCAAAAAGGTGCCGGACTGTTTTGACATCAACTCCTTGTAATTCGTCCTGACTGTATGCCTTACTGACTTGCAAATACTGCTCCTCCTGGCCTTTCAGAGAGTCCAGGGGCTGAGTCTCAAACATCCATGTGTATGATTTCACATCAGCTTGGGGTACACTGCCATTCTCCTCCTGCTTCTTTTCAGCCTTCTCATACAGAGTGTGGACGGGCTGGGTCTCAAAAAGCCACTTGCAGGTCTTCACATCCCCCCGCTGGGAGATCTCCCGCTTTACTGAGGGTTGCTCCTCACCTTGCATAGCTTGTTGATGTATGACATCCATGGGCTGAGTTTCAAAGAGCCACCTGGCTGTTCTGACGTCACCAGCCACCACCTCTTGCTTTGTGATCCCCCGTATTACATCCACTTTCTTGATGCTCTCATCAAACTGGTCCAGAGGCCTGGTTTCAAACATCCATTTGTAGTTCTTGACATCACCACTGATGATTTGCTCTCTGCTTACAGAGGTGACCTCATGGAAATTGCCAAAGCTATCCTTGATAGCATACAGAGGTGTTGTCTCAAACAGGATTTGGTTGGCTTTGACATTGCCAGCTGGGATCTTCTCCTCTTCCTTGGTGACAGGCTCAGCATCAGCCTGCTTAATGCTGTCTAAGGGGAGAGTCTCAAACAAGGTCTTGAAAGACTTCACATCCCCTTTCACTACCTCTTCTGTGTTGGTGGCTGGAATTTCTTCCTCAAATGTCTTGGAGATGCTGCCAAGGGGACAGGTCTCAAAGACATGTTTTCTTTGCTTCACATCTCCCTTCTCCTCTGCTGAAAGCTCTACTTTCTTTAAACGTCCCACCTCAAAATTGTCTTTCAGAGTTTCCATTGGCTGGGTTTCGAATAGCCAGAGAGTAGATTTCACATCGCCTCCAATGACTTGTTCTTTGGCTACAACGCTTTCTGAATCTTCTCCTTTGAGAGAATCAAGAGTCTGGGTCTCAAACAGCATTCGCTGCTTACTGACATCTGCCCCTGTGACAAAATCTGTTGAAGCCTTGAAATCCTGTTCTTCAACTGTGATTTCTCTGATGGCATCCAGAGGCTGAGTTTCAAATATCCACCTTGCTCCACTGACATCTGGCCTTCCAATTTCTTCCAAAGAAATCCCACGGATTATTTGCACTTTGGAAGTGTCTTTATTGATGGTATCCAGCGGCTGAGTCTCAAACAGCCAGCGAGCCGTTCTGACTGCATTGCTCTGAATCTCTTCTCTACAGACGGACTTGATTTCATGGATGTTCCCAGTTTTGTCTCTGATGGCACAGAGGGGCTCTGTTTGGAAGAGCCTGATAGTCTTCTTAACTTCACCTTTTAGCTCCTGGATTTCTGACTTGAGTTGTAGGATGCTCTTCTCCTCCACTGAGCAACACCGTCCTATAGCGTCCAAGGACTGCGCTTCAAAGAGCTGTCTGGCACCTTTCACATCGCCTCCCCGGACAGGCTCCTTGAGAACTGCCTCCTGCACTTCAATTTCATCTGTGTACAGTTTGTTTAATGAGTCTAATGGTTGGGTCTCAAACAGCCACCGGGCCGTATGCACATCCCCTCTGGCAAGGTCTGGTTCTGACACCTTGGCTGATGTTGACAGGCTGTCCCCATTGATTGCCTGCCTTTCAAACCTAAGGGAAGTACTTTTCACATCCCCACCAGGAATGATCTCTTCTTCTGTCAGTTTCTTTGTGGCTTGATGGTCCCCAATGGAGTCAAGCGCCCAGTTCTCAAAGATCCAGCGCATTGACTGAACCTCTCCTGGAAGAACTTTGTCCAGGTTCACAGATGCCTGTGCATTGGGATCTTCAGTATTAAGCATTTCTGCCAGGTCCTCAGTCACAGCTTCTTCCAAGTTCTTCCTGAGCTCAGGATGCATGTGTCTGTAGAGCCTTTTTAGCTCGTTCACTTGACGCTGCTGGTAGAACTTGGAGAAGGCTTGCTTTGGAGGCAGCACTGGTTGTGGGTTGGGTTCCTGGTTCCCTGGAGGGGTGACCTGGCCAAGGGCAGGAGGAGGAGGTAGGTCGTCTTCCATTTTCTTGATGGCAACTTCAGATGGTTTCTGAGCCTCTGCCATCTTTGGGGAAACAGTTTTAAATGTCAGCATCATCTTTTAACACCCAACCCCGTGGCCATTAGTACTGAGAACGGCAAAGGAAAAAGTCAGCCAGCAAGGGAAATCCATGCACCTACTGAGCTCCATACCTTTGGTTCAGTAGCACACAGCACTCCAAAGCACCACACCACTGCACACGCTCCAGGCTTGGTGTTAGCTCTGGTTCCACAGCAAGGCCCTCTAAAGCAAGTCCAGGCACGTGTGGTGGTTAATCTATAGTTCCCAGGGTTCAGTCCTGCTACAGCATAACAGAGATATCTGATTTGGACTGTGTCAACAAGAGAAAGTGACCACAAGAAAAATGTGAAGAAGGCTGTCTTAGAGTAGTGAGCTATAAGTTAACTTCTTTGTCCTGCTCCCTGGTGTCCAGGGCAGTGTAAGGGCCTGCAGAGAGTCTGGGAACAGAGGATACAGGTGCAGGAGAAAGCCAAGGAGCTATTTGTGAAGAGATCTCAAGAAGAAAATGGGGAGAGGAAACCAAACAAAAGTATCAAACTGAGCTGATGAGGACAGCCTATTCTTGGGCAGTGAGCTAGCGTGATGGGCTTCTGGTATCACCATGGGGACTGCAGAGGAGTGAGGGCTTGGGGAAGGATGTCTGATTAATGATTTCTTCTGTTGGACTCAAAGCATGTACCCGACGTCATAATTTGCATAAGAATAGATGAACAGTTATACAATTAAAGACTTAAATATTGCTCTTCTGACTTGCAGACTTGTACGGGCATGAGGCTAACTAATGCTTACAAACTGCTGGAATTAGACCAGTTGTTTAGCCTACCTTCGAGCCCCATTTTCTACTTTTTTTCTTCTTAACTTGGGAAGCCTGGGCACCAAACACTGAACTGAATACCTGCGATCTGCACTGGCTTGGCGTTTATCCAAAGGGAAGGTAGCCGAGGCCTATAATCATTATCTAAAAGAGACCGTAATCCTGGTGGCTTTCCTTTCAGTAAACAGATCTGCTGACCCTTGGCATGCCTTTGGCGTTACGTCTGTAGAGTTATGCCTGGAATATTATTAGTTGTTGCTCAAAGCAATGGCGTGCGGTGTTATTTCACTCTGTTACACACAGATTGTTCCGGCTAAAAGTAAGTATTGAACATTAGTAAAAAAACCAACAAAAACAAAACCAAAACCCGGAATGCCAAAACCAGCATACTTTGCAGCAAGTGTAAAACGCAAATCTTTCACGTGAGCCAACATATATTGAATGCACGTCTAAAAATAAGGGGCTTTTTTGGATCTATGAAGAAATTCTGAATGTGGAGAAGGGCGACCGAGCAGCTGATAGCTATATTCAGTATAGAAGTGCTCCTTGCTCCCTTGTGTGGGCATTTAAATCACACTCCACCACAGTCCACAAATATTCGGTTAGATAACAGTGCTTATCTCTAACATTTCTTACCTTGCTTTTTTTCTGGCTGTGGGGAGAGTGAATGGAGTTGTCCTTCACAGTACTCTGGAAAAGACAAGGGGAGAAATGACATCAAACTGCACTGGAAGACTCGTCTGTTACCTGTATCTACTACAGAGACCTGGAAACCATTACAGATGAGGCTTTTTGGTTCACTGTCAGTTCTGTACAGCTGGGAAAAGCAATCTTATTCTAGGATGATCAGAAATATTTTTTTCCAGAGGTCTCAGTCAACACATGAAACCCCAAACCCATTTGTTTAGAACTAAAGGAAAAATAAAACAAGCACTGATTTCTTCAAAGTTTGATTTAGCTTATATATTTGTTTATATTTTGATATTTTTAAAATAAAACTGATCTATAGTTGTCATTGCTTTATGGAATGTGAAATTAATTGGTTTGAAATTGCTTTTTGTTCTTTTTCTCAGACTTATAACTGGCTGTAATTTTCCAATTACAGTCTTCACTTTATTTTTTAAATTATTTTTATATTTATTTTCATCTGGGACTGCTTCAGTCTGGACTCCTCCAGTGCAGAGTCCTGATACCCACTCAAGAGACTACATCTCTGAGCAGGGACCCTGTAAAAAATGGAGTGTGAGAGGGAACATGAATGAGCCTGCAGGAACAGTTCAGATGTGAAATCACGTCCTACATTACCCCTGGATCACCAGTGGAACTGGGGAAATGGGAAAAATGTAGCTCAGTGCCTCATAACCCTTACAGCAGGAATTATCCTGTGACCCAAAGATCAGCCTGGAGTGGGTGACTTAATCCCTGCATCCCAGACCAAGGGCTATAAGCAGAGTAACACAGAGAGGTTGCACTGTAAAGTTATGGCTGAGTGTGACAGATGTGAACATATATATATATGCATATATTTATATGCATATATGTATTTATATTTATATGCATATATGTATATATATACATACACACACACATATATATACATGTGTGTATGTCTTGGAATGGGTACAGCATGGTGATGTACATGTTGCTGTGTGCTGAATATCTCCTCTATGGATGTGAGTGTGTGAATATATACATGCAAAGAATGTGGAAATCTTATGTATGAATAAACTGTATTGGGTAGTGGATGTAGACATGTGTGTGCATGTGTGAATATTACGTGTGCTGTATATATGTGTGTGTGTCTATATGAAGCATATATATCATATCGACACAGTTCAGTGATGAACTGGGCAGTATTAGGATTATGGTTGGACTCAACGATCTGAAATGTCTTTTCCAACCTAAATGATGCTATGATTCAATGATACACATACATATCAACACCTCTGATAACATCCATGCAGTATTTGCAAATGGCAAGGGAATGCTGGTCATTTTTGGGGAAAAAAATGCCACATTTCTCCAGATTTACCAAACCAGATATGTTCCCTTGCACCCTCTTACAGCCACTTGCTGGATAAGGACATTTTTCGGATGCCAGTGTGGGAGGACAGCAGTGCTCGATGCTTACCGACTGTGTGGGGCTGCTGGCGTGAGCAGCAGCAGCAGCTGTCTGGGAGAGATAGAGAGCTGACAGCTCCTTCACGGAGGGCACAGAGGACCTCCCTTGTCCTTGGTGAAGTATGCAGCTTGTGCTGTCTGATACGGCTAAAAATGACCGCGTCCTCTCATCTGAAACAGGAACAGACGTGCACAGTGAGCTGTGTGCCAACGATGAGAGGGCAGGACCAGCTATCTCTTACTGAGGGCTCTGCTGGGCACCTCTGCCATCTGCACACTGATTCCCCTGGCAGTCCACACCCTGGGCCTCCCAAAACTTAACATCCTGCCCTTTCGATGCAGGAAGAAAATGTGGACATTTTCACCTCTTTCATGGCTGAAACAGACTTTGAGCCTGGATGACAGTAACACATCGAGTAGTGATCTGATGCCACCATCCTACTGCTGAGGCACAGAGCCTGCATCCATCCCTGCATCCATGGACAAGGCCACCATCAAACAGGAGTGAACCAGAGGACATTCAACTTGAAACAATTCCCCTTTTTTTGCTCCTTGGCCACATCTCTCTCCCATTGGCATTCCTCATACACAGTTATACCCATTTATCTTTACGTCTCCGCTGGGATCCCATTTCAGGGATGTGGGAGATGAAGAGGCTATGAGACTCACCCAAGGACGTAGCAGGGAGTCTTTGGCAGAGTCATAGGACTGAATCCTGCTTTTACTTTGGAGATTTGATATTTTGAGCTGCACCAGCTTCCATGGGGCCACCACTGGGGACTGGCATGGCACTGCTGAGATATTCAAGATATTCAGCGTTCTTCCTACCTTTGTTCAGATGCCTCCCATGGAGACAACTACAGCTGGGGATGTCCCTAATCTGGTTCATGGAGAAATGGCTACTTTGGGAGGAGGTGATCTATTAACCAGACCTCCTGAGGGGTGCACAGAGGATCTGGGTGGTGTGTGTGGTCATGCACTTTTGGATGATGCTCAACCCATGCTTCCTCATTCCCATCTGTGGTAGTTCCTCCCCCTTGGTCCTCTCTCCCCTAAACACTGGGGGCTTCCCCTCCCTCTGAGGATGAGAGCTGTGTCCATCCCCAGAGACAGGTTCATGTCAAAACTAGTGGCTCTAAAGTAAATGGGTTCACTTTTCAAAGAAAGAGGCAAATCCAAGTTCTATCTAAGGCATTTCCTTTCCTGTTACTCTGCTAGGTGTCAGCAGGATGGCCATCCCCACCTCCCACCACACATTTTTATAGAGCTTTACACCTATATGATGCATCTTAGCCTCCCAGGTTAGTCAGGGCTGTAATTTCTCTGTTACCACTGTAAAAACACGAGAAAGTTCTCCTTTTATCTGCAGACTTGCATTGCTGCATTCGGATTTAGTGCGGTATTTGCAATGCTTTCTGTTTGAACAATGGGCTCTCTCTCCACAAATCCAGCTATTGCACAGCCAGGAAAGGGCTGATGGACTTTTTAATGTGTGCACATTAGGAGCACTACAGCAATTCTTTGCCCTCAAATCTCAGCTCCCCAAATCACGAGATTCTCTAAATAATGAACTCTTTTTTTGTTGTTTTCTGGGTTGTTAGCTCATATTTTCAAGTTTTTCTCTAAAATACCAAAGGCGATTTACTCTGTTTTTATTCTAAGGTGACCACAGGTAACATGATACACTAACAGGATTCCAGAAGCTGGTGCTTCAAATGAGATACCAGTTTCTACAGGTACAGATATGCATCCAAAAGCCATGAAGACAAGAGCAGAGGGACTCTAGTGAGTCTGTCAGACACAGCTGGTGTGTTTCTGGATGGTGCCAAACCCCAGGGTTCCTTCTGTCCTTGGTTCCAGCTTTTCCTGCAGATGCACAGGGATTTTGATGCAGAACCAAGTTAGGATACATGAGGAGGCAGTGGGTTGCAACACAGATTTAGTTGCCAGCTCTGCCAGAGGTCACTGGGACGCAAAAGGAAGAAACAGAAGAAATTTCCTTAATGCTTTTTTGCTAAGTGACCATATGGACCCTGTCTCCCTTATTTTTGCTTTCTGATACTTAAACACTGAGTCAAAACAAATTCTCCATCTACAGCCTGTGATGACAGTGGCACTGCTGAAAAAGATTTGGTGCATCTTTAGATAAGCTGCAAGGTTGCAAGATAAATCACCCTCTGATTGCATCAGTTTTCCCCCACTCTGTTCAAGAGACCCCAGATTTTGACTAGATTCCTGAATTTTTGAGATGAACAGGACCCTGAAAATGGGGAGGAGAGGGTCAAGGCATCAGTGAGACAGGAGCTGGTGCTGTTGGCTGCTAACACAAGTCCCTCTATCTGCTGCAGTGGGTTTCTCCCTTGATTTGGAGGCTTGAGACATTCCTTTGAAAGGATCCACTCTCTAAAAATGGAAAATGAAACAACTGCTAGTGAAGATAACTCAGATTTCATGGCCTTTCCCTATTATTGCTGTACTCTGTGAGAAGAGCATTGAGGGATGTGCCGAATTAGCTGCAGAAATCTTTGAAAAACCTTGTCTGGGAATGTCTCTCTTTTCTCCTGCATTGCTGAATTGCCTACTGGAAAGGCAAAAGGGGTCCAATCAGTCTGGAAGAGAGAAGGTGATGAGGTGATGTAAGGTGCATCCTTGCAAGGAGATGAGATTTGGCTAAGAGTCCCAATAAGAGCAATGGGTAGAGCTGGGGAGAGTCAGCCTTGTGAGCTCTAAAGCAGAAAGAAAAGCAAACACAGATTTGCAACCTTTCCGGTTGGGAAATGAACACAAGCCCTTGGAAAAGGCATGGCCAGGCTAAAAAAACTCTATCGAAAACTACCTCCAGGAGATGGGAGCACTTCACAGCAAGGCAGGGACCTGCTTAACCATTTCAGGGCTAAATGCTTAGCAGAAGCATCCGCATGTCCTAGAGCTGGGCTGGTAATGTTTAATGGTCTTCTCCCACCCCAGGCTATGAGGGTTACTATTGAGCTGATATAATTTGTATTGGCCCATGGGCCTGTGGGGTGAGATGCCTCAAAAGGGGAGCAATGTGCCCCTCCAGCCAAGGGTGAATAATGCAGCTGAAGGAAGATTTCCAGACCACACAGTGGAAAATAGCACAGCCTCAGTGCTGCTTAGTCCTTCATCCGTTAGCTTGGATGGATGAAAGGCCACAGGGCTTCTGTTTTAATGACGGATATAATTAGATACAAGGCTTTCGTTGAAGCCTTTCCCTTATCATTGCCTTTGTTTTTTTTGACATTTTTGCAGTGCACAGCCCTCTCTTTGCTTATCGCTTCTCACAAAACCCCCTGCCTTAGATAGGGGCGTCTCAAACCCGCCAGGCTCATGGAAAGCCTGCTCGCTCCGCACCGCTCTGCCTGACAAAACAGGCTGCTGCCACTCTCCAAATTGCTAATTATAGATAAGAACGAAAGAACAACAGTTCATTCTGCTAACGAGAAAGCCGAGCTGTCACATGTGTGTGGCTGATGGTGTCCAAGCAGCACCTCGGACAACTCAAGAGTTGTGAGCATGGTGCCACTGCAAAACATCCCTGGAGGGAGGGGGAGACGTCCCAGACGGGGATGCTAAAGAAAAGCCAAAGGACGTTATGCAGAGGCTTAGGACATTATTTGTCGTGTATGAGATGGAGGCTATGGAAGCCCATTTTGAGACCCTTACTGGGCTCCACATTTCTGCCTTGCTGAGCAAAAGGGCTCCGCTGGCATGTTCGGCATCCGCTCCACTGCTGAGGGATGCATCCCATGCGGCGCTGATTGATAGCACTGACTGTGGCCCCAGGGATTTAAAACCTGATACTTCAAGCATTAAAGCATGCACTTGTGAGCTAAAATAGAAGAAAAGAGCTCCTGAGGACCCTCTCCTCCCATCCCACCCAGCGGCTGGCACGGTGGCCGACGGCACTGCTATCCAAGTGAAGGATTTGGGGAATGCTCCTCCCCACTGGGGTTTGTTGGCAAAATGTCCTTCATGCCAGTGTCTGGCGCCGGATGAATCTGCACATTTCGTGTGAGGGGCTGCAATGTTAGGACTGCCCATAGGGAGCAGCTGTTGGGGTTTCTTTAGTTCTTCCCTTGCCCCACGCATGTGCAGATTGAGCTCAGTTTACAAGCCCTCTGTCCCATCGGCTGTGCCCTTGGCGAGCAGGGAGGGCTGTGGGACCTAGAAACTTGAAATGGGGAAAATAATTCCTCATATTCATTTCTATTCACTGATCCTTCTAGACACGGGGGGAAAAGGCAAGGCAACAGGGGGGGAAAGGCTCTTAAATAGTAATCTGAAAATTCACTCACTTCCTCTTCAGTTATCGTCTATAAATCACTCAACTGCTCTGTCTCTTGATGAAGATAGTGTTACAGGTCTCTTGAACCGTAATCATGTTACCCCTGACAGCCAACTCCCAACAAGTGGATAACAAATCACTGACAAAAACACCATCCCTCTCTTCCTCTGAGAAAACCCCATCTCGCCAGTAACACGGCAGCTCTGTCTCGCTCTGCTTTCTATTTAAACTGCTTTATCCTATACAGAAACAACGCTACCCACCTGTTGGTGTCCACCACCTCTGTCGCTGGCACTCCTTTGCAGCCTGGCTCCCACCACCAACCCCAGTGAGCTACCGACTGCCTGAGTCACCTATTAAAAAAGGAAGCTGCAAGCTCAGCACCAGTCTCTCGGCCCGCCTGGCCAACCACATGTCATCGGCTTTGCTCCCAAAATCAGCCGCCCTGAGCAAACACAGCTGCTAAGCAAAGCCCTTTGTGTCGCCGGGTACGCTCCATGGCGGTCTGGGGACCAGGGGTTGTGTAATGGGGCCCAAAATCAGCTGCAGGCTCACACGGGGCTTGCACGAACT
>NW_010199695.1:32412-35267 GCF_000695765.1 Mesitornis unicolor
ACAGTGGTGTGAGTTGTGCCAGGGTCTTGTCCCCCTCCATTGCCCATGCTCTGTAGAGCATCTCATCCCAACCAGCCGAATCCAGCATCCTCCATCACCTGCTCTGTGACTGCCTGGCATTGCTCCTCTGCAGACCAATCTTGGGTTTTCTGTGGTGGCTGCTGGACCTGGCATGTCCTGTGCCATGGAGCACAAATGTATTATGGTCTCATCCCCTGTTATGCCCTGGTTTGGATACTGTCAGACATTGGGTGCTTTCCACAGCACAGGACCCAAACCCCAACATTTGAAGGCCACTGGGAGCAAAGCGACCCGTGTCCTGGAGCTCCTTAGCACAAGAGAAGTCAGGGCAGGAAAACAGTGATTTCTTCACACTGTGAAAGGGATCCTGTTTTCAAGGTGATGGAGGTGAACTGACATAGAAATGCTTCTGGGTTTGTGGTGCTCTGGACTGGCTGTTTCATGAGAAATTTGGGCCATTTCTGCCATTCCTCTCTCCCTGTGATGGGTTGTGGACTTACTCCCAATTGAATGGGCATTACCAGTTGGGTCCCTTGACTCAGGATACGTGGCTGGATGTGTGTCCCCATTCCCACCTACTTGTCCCTACATACCAGTGAAACCTTGGGAACTCACTGTGCCCCCCGAAGCTGTAAGTCTGTCCCTGCAGATGGGGACCCCCGTTCTAAGTGCTTCTATTCTTAGATACGGGGGCTGCATTTTCTGAATCGCACCAACCCCATCTTCCTCTCAGCTTTGCTCCCCTGGCCCGCTGACAAAAGGAGCTCCTAAATACCAGCACCGCTACATGGCTGGGCTGGGGGAATTTGCGCGGATGGATAAGCACCCATAAAAGCTGGCTGGGAAACCAGTGCTGCTGCTTAATCCAGGAGCCTGGCAGCCCATTGGTGGTGCTCGGTCAACAGGGAAAGGTTTAAATCTCTGCACCCAACCCCTGGGCCAGAGGCCCTGGTCCATGGGGAAGCTCTACCAGAGGAGACGCTGCCTTGCTGCCCCAGTTTGGAGGCTGCCAAAAGGGTGAGTGGTCCCAGGATGCTGCAGTGGAGGCTGTGAGGTGAAGGATAGTGATGGGAGGGTGAGGGTTTAGGGAGAAGAGAGCATCTCTAGATGTTTCTTATCGGCCTCATGACTCTTGAGGCTTTGGCACATGTTAAAATGCCGTGGGCTGCTTCTTCCAAAGGAAAGGGGGAAAAAAGATGGGAAAAGGCTGCAGCAGGGAACATCGACAGGATTTTGGGTAGCCTCTATTAAAGAGAGGATCTGTGATGCTCTAAAACATCCTGCTTGTCCTCACGGGTACTCCCTCCTGACCCCTGAATCACACTTTGTTCTTTTTGCAAACTGCAGTGTTTTCTCTCATTTTCAGTACTACAAAGGACAGCGAGGATTTAAAATTCAAGCTTTTTCTTTTTGCCGTGGATTGGCCAATAATGTGAGACAGTGTCAATTGTAAACTTGTTTTTTTTAAAAAAGTCACCTGTTTTGATTCATGTTACCTTTTTTTGTAACTATTAGGAATTGACCTTTAAAAGTGAGGACTGTGATTTTCACATGCTCACCTAACCAACTGATACATAAGAGCACCACTGATTACAGTTTGATAACTAACAAAAATCATACACATTAACAACACTTTTTTTCTAATTCCACACTTTCATGAGTAAACTTTGTCCTTTCAAATAGGTTTTTGTACAGCATCACAAACAATAGAACCCCGATTTGGAGATGGGGAGCATCTCTGCTGTAGATCAGAAATGTAATGACTAACACATATAAAAAAATATAAATCATTCTCTTTTGGAAGGGTTTAAGAAAGATTTTGTGCTGTCTGCAAGTCATATTTTATAATCACTTGAGTGGCTCTGTTGCATAGACCTAATATATTAATTCTGGAGTGGTAAATGGGCTCAAAAGTGACAGAACCAGAGGAAGATGCTAAACAAATAAGTAAGATAATATAATGTAACTAAATAGCAGCTTTGTTGAAGAGGAAATAAGACTTAAAATGTAATTTCATGCTTTAGGAATTGTCTACTAAATTATAGTTAAACAGTTATCAATTTTCATGTGCATTAAGTTGCATTTGCAAATCTGAAGGGGTGGGAGGAGTAAAGTGAAAAACGGCTACTGAAGAGCGCCTTGTCTGCTGCACTTGAGTTTCCAAATCAGATCTCTTTGCAATTTCCAGTACCTCTAAACTGATCATTCATGACCTTTAGTCACTTCTGCAAATGTTTTTGGCTCCTCAGTGTCAGCTGGACTTTCCTTTGCAGGAGCAACATCACAACCTTCAGGTAATTTAAACAGCTCCTGAGAAGAGTTGGGAAAATTTAGCCTCAGGCGGAGCTGAGCATCTGCCTTGAGGCAGCTCCTGGCTATTTCTGGGCTTTGCAAAAATCCAGGAATGTGGAGGACTCTATTCCTGGTACCAAAAAATGCCAAGAAGCTCCGCTGAGAGACAGCTGCGAGTGGCATTGCTGGTTGGGGATGTGGCCTTCCCGAGTGGGCCAACTGCTGTGGTGTTGGCTTTTGGAGAAGACTTCAACGTCACCCAGGTCGGCTCCCCTGCTTTTGGGGTACGATGCGCCCAAAAAATGCAGATGTAGCCCCAACTACTGGCTCAGCACTGCCTTCTTCTTTGTGTTCCTCTGTTATTTGCAAAGGGTTAATAAAAGCTGAGCGTAGTGGTGGGATCTCATCATGCTGAGGATCCTGTATCATGCACCATGCTCCTACCCTCCAGTAACTCTTTATCTCTTTTATACCAGGGAGTTTAACTGAAATGGTGATAAACACCCCTATTGCCAACACAACAAGAGCTGTTTAAATTTCCC
>NW_010199695.1:35285-44810 GCF_000695765.1 Mesitornis unicolor
CCCCTATTCCACCTGTCCAAGGACTATTTTTATCCCTGGCTCCCTATCCTCTGCGTGCTCTGCCAGCAGCATCTCAGCCCTTGCAGGCTACGATGCAGGGTCACCATTCATGATAGTGGTTTCCCTCCCCCTAAAACCTCCTTCTCCAGGGAAAGCAATGCCGAGATACCCACTGGAATAATCTCTGCCTGGGGAGAGGGCTTCTTGGCATGCCGCAAATACCAAACCTTTTAAGGGAAGCCCTCTCCAACCACCCCAAAGAGATACCTTGGGAATGTCTGTGCAGGCACGAGCCCCGTGAGCATCGCACATCCTGCTGGGATGCAGAACACAGTGGGGATTCGGGCTGTGTCGAGCATCTTTGAGCATTTCTTTGCCATGCCACGGTGTTTATGTGAGGGAATTGCATGGATACCATGCGGCTCTGAGGAGCTGCTGCGACCTCGCTGTTGCTTTCTATTCTTATCGTGGTGTTTCCATGCTGCTGTGAGCTCTTTACCACTGACAGCCAAGAAAACTTAATACTGTTTTGGAAGAAACAGTCATAGCTAAAAAAAAAAATAATTTAGCGGTATCCTTTAAAGAGAAAACCCCAACTCACTTGTAGCTATTGAATTTCCCTGGCATTTCCATTTATTTCTGAATGAGACAAATTACCAGTGAGAATATGGGGGAGGAGAGAAATGGATGGCTTTAAAAGAGTAAAATACCAGATTGTACAGCACTTAATGCAGAGATTCCAGCTATCACGTTCAGAACCAGAGTTGGGGTTTTTGCTGGTGCTAAAGGATGATTTCTATCCTCCTAGCATCAGGGTTAGGGTTTCCTCATCCAGTTTCCCCCAGAAAGGAAGCTTTTGTACACTGCAAAATACTTCATCTATTCAAAAGCAGAAAAAAGCCATTGTGGGACATTCTTACTAATTTTCACCCATGCTGGATCCCTTAATTGCCACTAGAGGATTATTCACCACTTAGCCTGGACAAGAACAGGGATTTTCATATTTTACCTCTTCTTGTCAGGTGATATCTGTACCTGAGGCACCAATTCCACCCCTCTTTTCCCAAATCCCTGTTTTCTAATAAAAACCTAAAGCTACTTCAGATATTTTCTGGCAAAGATTTAGATGAAAACTGGAGTCCTAGAGGGATTTGGGAAAAGTTCAAGATTTTCTGTTATTCTCACGGCAATCAGCACGATGTGTATCCCAGAAGGAAACATTAACCACTGAGAAATGTATGAGCAGAAAAACGCTGCCTTCAGCTTAGGCCATTGGGATCAGGCCCATCACACAGTGACTGAGGAGCAGCACCGAGACCTGGAGTTGGGGTCCTGGCTCTCTCCTGCTGGCCACGAGTCAGACCTTGGAGCTAAAAGGCTTTGACAGGCGGATAAACAGGTATGAGACACACAACACACACACACAGGGATACGTTTCTGCTCCATAGTACAGAGTTCTGCAGGGTTTTGGAGTTACTTTCCATACACAAGCACAAACAGAGTGGTATGGCCATATTAATGCTGCTTACCCAACAGGCTCCTGGAGCCCTTTATTTGTCTCAGGGTTGCGAACACAAGTCTCAGCCCTCCCTGAAGCCCTGAGAGAAGAGGGAAAGAAATTCCCTCCTTTACTAATCCTACTCTGCCTCCTGTTCCCTGGGATATAAGACAAAGCAAAGTTCATTTCCCTCCAAAAAAATCCACATTTTTTTGCCTTCTGCCTCTCAGTTCCAGTCATGGTTTTAGTCTGGAAGTTGCCTCCTCCACCCCCAGCATCCATCCAGCTCACCCAAATCCTGTGCAGATTTTTTCTCCTGTTGCTGGTCATGGGGACCAGAATCACGGTAAAACCCAGCATTTTTGAGGAGAGAATTGACAGTGAGATCTCGTCCCATGAATTTAAGCCTCAAAGCTAGGAACTTCAGTATTTCAGGTTGGGGAAAATCACAAATGTACAATGTTCTGTTTCCACTTTGAACACACCCAAGAGCCCTGTACGATGGTGCTGGACCAGACCTAAGCCACCATCTGTGGAACACAGAGACAGCACTTTCGGCAGCAGAAAGTGGGATTTACCAAGCTCTGGCCCAACTAAATAAAATCTATGCCTTTCCACAAGCTGCAACTGCCACTTCCACACCGCAAGGCGCTGTTCATCCTCATTTGCCCTGTCTTTTAGCATTGGTCTGAGGTTCATATTCATGCAACACTTCACCCTTCTCTAATCTACCCCAAAATTACTTACAGGGAGTTGTCGGTAGTCACAACAGCTGTGTCACGCCGTAGACAGCCCCAGTGGAAAACCTGTGTGAAACTCACGGCCAGGAAGCCCTTAGTGTATCCTACGAGGAGCCCTGCTCCACTCCCCGCACCCCCGGTCCTGTTCACTGCCTCCCAGTGGTCTCTGACAGCTGGTTTTATTGCCCAGCACTGGGCTATGTTGAGAGGATGAACCACTTGGTCTATTTTTAGGGAAGAGTGAAATTCCTCTTCCACCAGGCTGAGTCAATCATGAGTTTTAGCAATCCTATACGGAGGCTGGGAAAGTCTGGGAGCCTGGCTTATTTTCAGAACTTATTCATTCAAAATACCCCATGTGTAGTCCAGTGAGGGACAGAGGATGCTTCAGGCAGTTGTGCCATGGGGAAGAGGCATTTCCCTGACTCACTGTCATGTCCTCATGCTGTGATCTGCAGGGCCAGGCCCCTTTCATCTCTCGCCGCAGCCAAATTTTAAGGGAAAAAAATGGGCAGGTGACAGGAATTAGCTAGATTTTCTGGTTCCCTATTTCCTCATCAGTTCAAACATTTTAGAACTAAGAAATAATAATAATAAAAATATTTTAGGAAAGTGAAGTGTGTATGCCAAGAAGGACGATGGAGCTGTTTGCGTTATGGTCAGCTGCAAATCATTCCCATCCCCGCAGCCCCTCTGTTAGCAATGCCACTGTGCATGGAGGTGCTCTGGATGGTGCTTGGAGAGGGATAACCATAAAGCACTGGAGGGCTCTCAAAGCTCAGCTGGGCAATGGGTACTATTTTTAGCATATTAATGATAGGTAGAACTATGTGCCAGAGCTGGGAACACTGGCCTAGCCATGATGATTTATAAATGCAAACATAACCTATGGCTCTAGGGCTTATGTTGACAGTCCACCTTTACCAGGCTGGGAACCCAGTGATATTTGAAACAGGTCCAGCTGCTTTCTCTTTGGTTTACTTTTCTTATTTACACAGGTTTGTGTAAATCACCACATGGCAATAAAAGGAGATGTGGGTTGGCTACGCCAGTACCAGAAGTCACCATCACCTGAGATACAGCACTCATTCAGAGGTGCTTAGGATCACAAAACACAGGGCAAAAGCCACAAGAGACCCATGGTCGACCCCACCCTTGTACCCTGCCATGCCATGCCCATGGCCCACAGAACCCAATGCCAGACAACACTCTGGGGGACAGAGCTGTGTGGATGTGAGCTGTGCTGGACCAGATGGTCTTGGGGCAAGAATCACATCTGTTTTATCTGCCAGCACTGAGCTGTCTCAGCCTTTCTCTGTGTTGTTTGCGAGATGCTCAAGCATTTTGGTTCTAAATACCTTTGCTGGAGTTTTACAGGGGTGTTTGGAGAGACTGCTGCCCCTCTCTTTTCTGCAGGTATCAGTCCCTGGAGAGGATGCTACACATCAACTGGGCTGCAGGTCAGGGTGTGACGAGGTTTCCTCACCAACATCACGTCACGTCACATCACATCACATCGCATCACATCACGCCCAGCTGCAGATGAACATCTGCTTTCACCAAGGCTCCTGGATGGGCCCCGCTCCTCCCTACCATAGCCCAGCTTCTTTAAACATCCTGCAAATCTATGAATTACCAATCCTCTGCTGCCTGTGTGAAGCCTGGTGCCTAGGAAGATCACCCCTCCTTCTGAAGTGATCTCTGTGCTCTTTTTTGCTTCCTTCAAGAAACGAGGATCAAAACAAAAAGCCAAATGGGCTGAAATTGAACCATCTGGGAGTGGGGAGAAGTACAGCCACCCTTGTTACTGCTGTGTGCTGAGGAGAAGACCATACCAGAAAACCATCAGTAGTGATGGCTGTGAGCAAGGCAGCACTAAGCAGCCAAGGCAGTGTGGACCAAAGTGATCTGTCCTGCGTTTACCCAGCAATTCAGAGCAGGAGAGTGAGGATTGTGGTTGGGAGGGTGATAAACAGGTATTTGATCACCAACCAGCCTGTAAGTCAAAGGGCTGGGGATGGCAGGGACTGACAGCAAACATGCACATGCTCAGGTAGCATGAACTGGGTAGAAGAGGTGTCAGCAAACACAGTGGCAGCTGGGGACATAGGTGTCTTATTCTGTAAGGGTGGAGGGACATAAAGGCAGGAGATAAAGGGCAGAGCATATTGGGTGTGCGTGTATATGTCCTTGAGATGTGCACGTACAGGATGCAGGCACATGGGGCTCTCTCTTCATCTGCAACACATATTTGCCTGTCTGTATGTCTGTCTGTCTAGCAGCAACATAGGCATACAGGGGTGGCAGGCTGTTTGTGTGCATAGTTGTCTGCTCCTTCTCCTGCTGTCTCTCTCTTCATACCTAGGTGGAGGACCTGCTCTGTGACAGGTTGTGACTTCCATAACATCACAGAATGGTTTAGGTTGGAAGAGACCTTAAAGCTCATCCAGTCCAACCCCTGCCATGGGCAGGGACACCTCCCCCTGCCCAGGCTGCTCCAAGCCCCGTCCAACCTGGCCTTGGGCACTGCCAGGGAGGGGGCATCCACAGCTTCCCTGAGCAACCTGGGCCAGTGTCTCACCACCCTTGACTAAATCTACCCATTTCCAGTTTAAAGCCATTCTCCCTTGTCCACCCCATCACTGCTCTTGCAAATTGCCCCTGTGAGCCTGGAAGATCTGAGCTCCCTGACAGCCCTGCACAGCTCCCAGGAAAGGGTTCTTCTCCCCCTGTCTGGAAGACAGCAACTGATTAGAAAGCAGAAAATTTAAAATAAAAATATAATCAATGGGGCACTGGGCCTTTCTGAGAGACATTGACAGTGTCACAGGGGGAGATCAGCAGCCCCGAGTGCAGGAGTCAGGAGCATAGGCAGTCCTGAGCCCTCAGCTGGGATGCGGTGGCTCCTACTGGAAGCTGAGACAAGAGGGCAGCAGAGGCTCAGCAGGGAAAAAGC
Organism: Mesitornis unicolor; assembly: GCF_000695765.1. Lineage (NCBI taxonomy): Eukaryota > Metazoa > Chordata > Aves > Mesitornithiformes > Mesitornithidae > Mesitornis > Mesitornis unicolor. Next base: position 40,480 of record NW_010199695.1, read on the forward strand.
TCTGTAGGTTTGGTCAGGTGAGAGCACAGAGTAGGGCTTGCAGGAAAGGGCAACTAGATGGGACCAGCCTATCTGTGCTGGTCACTGCACACTCCCATGGCAGTCCCCAAAAAAGGTGCCCGTGATTCCAGCATCACCTGTCACAGGGCTGAGAGAGATGAAAGAGGATGGATGACACCTGTCCCTTTTTTCTGTGATGTGGGGTGCTGCAGCCAGTGGGGCAGATGGGTCTCATGCTTAAACACCTCAAGTTTCCCTCCTGGCTGAGTCGCAGAGGCTCAAAACACTTAGAGCTGGGCAGATCAGCCACTTAGAGGAGTCCCGACATTCAACTCCCACTTGTCATGCTCATGAAAAGCAACTGCGGGAAGGGAAATGAGCTTTTAAGGATTATTTTGACTGCAGGAGCCTCTATCCTTGCCTTGAACTCAGAGTCGTCTGTAGCACAAGCACAGCCTTTTATCTTAAATCAGCACTTTCCCCTTGCTTTTCAGACCTTTCCAGTTCACCAGCAACACTCTCTCAAACCCCTCTATTGATCAGGGTGCTGCAGAAGGAGGGGATGCTGGCTGCAAGGCCACAGATCATAGAGAATTGAAGGGCGACATCCTCCCTTCTCCAATGGGGCTGTGCAGCACCGTCCTTGTGGTCACGTTTTGGGACCGAAGTGGGACGGTTTCGTTGTCGCTAGATGGCACCGCACCCCCTTACAGGAGAAAGTGCGGATGCTCCAGCAAGCAGGGGAAAAAAAAACCCTTCCTGCCGAGCAAGCATTGCAGCCAAGCCTGGGACTCCTGGATGGGGAAGCCCACCTTTTCCTGCCCTCTCCTTCGCCTCCTCTCCTTGCTTGGAAAATTCCTCGTGGGCAGAGGTGGAAATGAATACAGAATAGAAAGGGGGAGGGGGAGGCAGGAATTAAGTGCGTTTCGGAGGCTGTCTGGATGCTCCATAATTTGCAGTCACATCAGGCTCCCGATTCATCTTTGCACTGCACCGAGGTAACATCTTCGCGTGCCCTTCAGCTGAAAGCACTGAATAATGGAGCTGCAGTAACACATACATGCACAGCCATAAGTATGCGTGCGAGCCAGGGGAACGGCATGCCCGCACGCATGCCCCCTTTTCTCTTTCTAGGCCGTGATTTTCCTCTCTCTCATTGCCAAAATTCATCTAGAAGTTGTTAATTTTTAAACTCGGAGTACTCAGGAGACTCTACCTGCAGCAAATTAACAGATGCCTTCTCCTCTTTAATATTAAAGGACTCGAGCTTTCAACCATTTCCCTTTGGGAAAAACGGTTCCTTGATTTACCATCTTCCTTCCTAGGAAGTATTTTGTTCAGTTGTGTAAGCCTTCCACTGCTCACTTTAATCTCATTGCTGCTAACTGTAGCCACTTCCACCTCTTTAATTAGTGATTTGGTGGTGACTTTGGTGGCAGCTTCCTTTGGATCATCTGATATCATCAGCATGGCCAGGGACGTAGCCTGGGTGGTTTAGTTGTCTGGGAATGGGCTTTTCTAAGGGGTGTAGCAGCCTCCTCCTTGGAGCAATGCTTTGAACTCCAGCAGTGTCTCAGAGGTGACTGTGTCCTGTCTGGAAGGAGGTACAGCGTCCGCTGCTTTGACTTCATGTGTAGTTATTCAGTTCTGAACTCTTACATGGATACGTGTTTGCTGATAAGCAAGAGAGCAGGGCTGTCTTGAAGGCTGCCAAGCTGTTGTCCCCAGTATCACAGCATCCCAGACCTGAGAACTGTGCTCTGTGCTTAACTTTACAACACTGTGGAGCCTTGAGGTCACTGCATGGGCTGGGTGTCCCCTCCTCAGCCCTGGGGAAGGTGTGTGGGGCACTGCCTGGGTGATGGTGAGGAGACTCCTGTAGAAAACCTCCCTTGGTCACCGCTGAGGTACATGGAGCACTGGTGTCTCTCTTGCTCCATGGGAATGACCAAACATAGTACAGGTATAGTCTCGGACATGTCTTGTCCCAGAAAAGATATGGGACAGCTGGTTCCTGGACTTTTTTAGGAAGCATTACACTCCTGTCACTGACCAAATCCAGCACATACATCAGAGGTTGCTGTCATAGCCCCAGCTCCCTGGCTGCAATTGCCTCCATAGAAGGATCCCACACCACGTAAACCCTTGCCCTAGCACAAGAGAGACGACGTGAAGTCTTTGCTACTGCAAGGCCTTTGAGTCAGGGGCTGGAGAGTGGTGTAAGGCTCTAAGATAGACCATGATTCATCGTTCGCCAGAAGAAAAGATGTTCCTCGTGCTGTTAAAGGCACACTGCAGCTAATGCTGTGATCATGTTTAGCAAGATAGCATGGTGACTTCACATGCTTTGATATTAAACAAAAATCCCAGCAAAGCTGTGGAAACTTCAGTTCCTCCATTTGCCTCTGTGCTTGTGTAAGAAATTTCTTTTCCCATGCAGTTGGGTAATTAAATACACTGTCTCAAATCCAGGCAGCATGTGACATTTTTCTCCCCTTCTTGTGTGAAAGAAAAGGAAGAAATGAAAAAGAAAGAAAATAAATCTTAGATAGGTGGGGTATGGAGTCCCAGGATGCCTGATCCAGGCACAAAGCAGGCAGGATGGTTCTCTCAGTCTAAAATCCACTCATTATGGGCTTGTTGGAGAGCTATTTCTTTCTGCCCCAAATCTACAAAACCTTCCTGACAGTGAGTTTTGGTAAGATTCAACCCTTTCCCATGCGAAAGGGTGTCTCAGTGTTCAGAGATGTCTCTTGCCTTGAAATATCCCTGACCTGCTTTAGTCCTGATGATATCATAACATTAGGGATCACTTACAGTCCTATCTTAAGCCAAGAACGACTGTGTCTGATACATTGCTCTTGCCAAATCCAAAAAGGAGCCCAGCCAAGGCTCCTTAGTTAGGTACAAAGGAACCTCTCCCTCTTCCTATCCTCAAGGCTGAGGTGCATGGAGATATTACTTATCCCAAACTAAACATGGACGTACTTCTGCCTTGGTATTTAATACCAGCTATTTTTAAATGCTGGGGTAACAGCATAGGGAGAGTCAGCGTGGCTCTGTGGACTCATCACTGGCCCAGGTCCCAGCTGTGCTGGGATTTGCCAGCTCCGTGCTATGGGACCGATCAGGGTTGTCAGAGATACGGCTGCAGTCGTGGGGTCATCTCTCTGCACTCCCTATCCTTGGCCAGTCTTGGCAGCATCCACACGATCCCCAGCCAGAAGCACCCGGTCAGTCTTCTCTACGGGATTGTAAAGGAAGTCAAACTTTGTGCAAGGACCAAGTAGACCCTTCCCAGTTGTAACTATAGACCTGGCAGTAGAGTCGCAATGATGGCCAGTAACCAAAATAAATCCAACTCACAGCTTCTGCCCGTGGCTGAGTCATTGGCTGTATCCAGCACCGAGGAGATGATCGCCTGTCTGTCATGGGACAGCTTCCCATCCTGTGTGGCAACAACAGCAGGTAAACAGGTAAATTCCTATAAATAGAGAGGAATTGCACAAAGCCCCAGTGTGTGGAAGGTGACTGCACCAGAGGCTTTCCAGAGGCAAAGGTGGCCCTGACATTGCCTCCATATATTGCATGTGATTTGGCCCTCTTTCCTCCTGCTCCTCTTCCCCTAACCATGGAAGATTAGGTTCCCACAGGGCAGCCTCCATACCTAGGGGATGTCATCAGTGGATGATGAAGCACCACCATGAAGCCCAAGTGCTTATAAGGATGACTCTGGACACCAAAAGAAAATAGATCTCAGAGAGCTTTTGAAGAAGAGCACCTACTAACCTTTGCAGTAGAATCCCTCCACTTGATGGTGGCAGGACTCCATTGTGCCTTCCTCTGAGTGCTCTGAAGAGAGGAAGGGAAGGATGAGTCTTTATGAGGTTTAGCCTCCATGCTCAGGGGTTGGATTGTTGTAATGATTCTGGTGTCAGCCTCCCTCTTCCTCAAAATGCCAGTGGGAGATGGTGTCTTGAGTGGAGCCAAAAGTAAACTCTTACGCCGTGGAGCAGGTTTAGGAGTGTCAAAGCTGGTCAGCAGTGCTTTGAGATTCCTCGTTGGGGCACTGATGTTAGGGATGGGAAGATTCTCCATGGACTTGCTCGAGCACATATCACTGGGATGGCTTTGAGATAAGGCATAATTTTTGCCCACTGGACTGACATTATTCTGTGATAGATATCTTCTCTCCATGAGCTAAAAAACCCCAGACAAACAAGAAAATAGGCTCATATGTAACTTCAATAATAAATCTGAATTTTTTGTTTCCTGCTCCTTTACTCCAAATATCACATTCGTTGACCTTCTAACTTTTTTTGGGATGAAAG
>NW_010199695.1:44841-55966 GCF_000695765.1 Mesitornis unicolor
CTTTCTAGCCCTTTTCAAAGTGTGGGGGCAGTCTCAGTTTTGCCCATTTCCAGTGCAGCCTCTTGATTGGTCCATGGTCATGCAAGGAAGCTTTGGGGTACAAAAATAAGACCACTGTCTTCCTGCTCAGATAACTGTCTTTTCCCCATTTCCATCCTCTTCCTCTAGGAAATTATGTTTCCAAATCATCAAGAAATCCTTGTCTCTATCATTTAATAGGAAACCTTCAGTTTCATCTTAAAAACTTGGAGTGGAGAGAAAAATTTTCAGAATCTGCCTTTTTTTAATGAGGTGCTATTCAGCTTTCTCTGGTTAGTGGGAATCGACCCTGACTTCAGATGGGAAATTGGATGAAGTCCAGAGTATCTGGCTTCCACTGTGTAATTTTATCATTGCTATTCCAGGTTGTAAGAGCCCCTTATCACAAAGCAGGACCCAACGTGCAAATGCAGAGCTGAGAACTGCACCTTATGCCAGTGAATTTGCTATAAAAATATGATATAAGGGACACTGGTAAGTGGGAGGTGCACCTTTGTAAGAACAGTCATAGATTCTAGTGAGGGGGGGATTCAATTTAAGATGCTGAAAAGTAGACCTCTAAATGTAGATGTGAGCAAAATCTACTTGTGAACCTGATGTCTGAGTCCCATTATGGTAAAAAGCGCCAAGAGAGTGATTTCTGCACCCTAGGGCAGAAGAACAGCACCAAAGAAGGTAGGTGCTCAGTGTCATCTGAAACACACAGGGTAACCCCCAAAATCTCCAGCTGCAGGTGCAGAAGGGCAGAGATGCCCCAGTGCCACATCTGTCAGCCCAGGGTGGCTGTCTGGGTGCCTTAATGACTTTCTGTGCCTTTGCCTCAGGCTCAATCCTTCCCTTGCTTCATAACCAATGCTAAATCCTCTGCCAGGTCCTGTATCTCTTGATTATCTTCCATTAGACTCTACCACTCCACTTTATTCACTCCAGAGCAATCTGAATGTTATGTATGAAGCTTTCACCCCATCCTGGAGCATCTTGTATGTGTCAATCCATCTGTACATACTAAAAGGAAATTGCATTTGACCTGCCCTGGGATGTTTTCAGAACAGCACCAGATACTGCAAAAAAATGCTAGGTTTTTGTTTGTCTCTAGTTGCCAAGAACTGGAGCACTGTATTGTTACGATGTGCTTTGTCCCACCTGGTCTGGGCCTTTGGCTCTCACCTTGGGATGTTCTTGCTTCGACATGCTGCTTTCACAGTCCAGGATGCTCTGGTACCTGCAGGGAAGACAAGAGATGGCACCTTCGTCCCTTTTGAGTCTGAATGCATTTTTCCATATAGTAGACAGCCTCCTTATGCCTTCCCCCACCCTCTGAAAAATATGAAACCCAACAGACTTCAAAAGCAATCTTGAAGAGTGAGGGAGATGTGAAAAATCCCTCAAAAAGAACTGGGTTTAGGTGTAATGGATTAGTTCAGAGCAGAGCTGCTAGGTCCAGGGTGAGCCTTTTTCTCCCGAGCTCTATGCAGTTGTGGCCCTGGAGCACCCCATCTCTGTGGGGGGGGTCATTCTGGCTGAAAACAGTGTAATTATTGCACTTTGCCGATACGTGGCTTGCAGCTGAAGTCAGAATTTCCAGAAAGTCAATGTATTGTTCATTTATTCAGCTTTAACCTAATGTAAAGGGATTTATCAAGTCACTACCTTCTCTAACATAACATCACTGATGAGCAAGACCTTTCCAGAAGAAACCACCTTCCTTCTTATCCTTTCTATGGGGAGTTTTACTTTCAGCTTTCTCCAAAGGCCATCAGATAGATGACTATTTACAGTAAAAACTGACCATGTTTGGGATATTCAGAACTAAATTGTCCCAAGGGGAAGTTCAAGAGATGGTCTTGACAGCTGCTCTGTCACTCTTATGTTGCGGGAGATGCACTTCGGGTACTGTTGCTAATCTTATTTGTCTCGCTCTTGGCAGAGCTGTGGTCTGATCTCAGTTATGGGTTGTAACCAGAAGAGAAATTAGCCCTTAAAGGGCTTGGGTTGAAATGTGACTCTCCCTGGAGCATTTTGGTTAGAGACAGTGGAGAGAAACCAGGAAGGCATGAGATGCCTGTACCCCTCTTCCTCCTCATCAGCTCATCTCTTCAGCATTTGCTGGTTTCCCTCGTGGCACCTTACAGATGATCAAGATTAAAAGCTTTAATTATCCATCTGGAAATGCTCCAGCCGCTGAGGTCGAGGGCAAATTCCTCTGTGTCATTGTATTGGGGGAAGTTTGTTGAGTGGATCTGGCTTTTAAATCAAGACTTTGCTTTCAAGACTAAATAATGCATTGTTAATATATAATGGCTAAGAGCACTTATGTCAAAAAAGTACTTGCCTCTAGCTTGAGATCTGACATGCTGGGATGCAGTGCTTGGGAAAGGCCTTATCTGGGTGAGATTTGTTTGTTATAGAGGTGGGAGAAAGATGGTCCACCCCAGAATCCCCCCAGCTGAAATACAACCAGGGATTAACCACCCACCTGGCAACCAGCTCCGATACAGACACAGCTTTTCTCAGAGGAACTGCTCTGCGCTCTGGGCTGCTCCTTGGTGAATGGCACAGGAAAGGAAAGGACTGAGCTGGCCTCAGCTTCTCAGTTTTTTCCATGTTTTCTATCTGCTGGCATGGAATCAAGAAAGCAAAGGTTACGGTGGTGGATGTGAAGATCCAGGGAGAAGAGGCCAACAGTTACTGCATTCACCTCCACTCATGAGGCTGGTGCATCAGTAAGGGGCTGTGGAACAAATGCTGTCTTCACAGATACATCTGCAAATCTCATTGCTTTTGAAAAAATAAAACAGGGTTAAAGAAGACACAATTTAAATTCAATTACTCCTAATGCAAGGAATGAGTCTTTTCCCCCTCTGCCTACTACTTTTCTCATTCTCTTAGATCACCCCGTTCATCTCTGTGACAGAGGAAAAAAGCCTGAATAATTATATTATTTGATGGAAATTTTGCATATGCATCACTGGTTAACATTTTCCTATCTTTCCAATGTTGCATAGACTTGAATCAGCTCTGATTTCAGGCAGTAACTGCAGAATTAAGCACCTCTTGGCCTCTGCTGCCCAAAATGTTCTTGTTTTCCAGGCTTCAGAAATGTGCAGTAGAAGTCTCAGGCATTGGATCTGCAATGACTGATCTGACACTTGGAAGTACATCAGGTCATATGGGGTTCATTTTCTGAATTTAGACAGAGCTCGGGGGACCTACAAGTTATATATAATTCCTCTTTAATTACTGACACAGACACTTAAACTATGGGATTATTAGATACTTGTATTTAGAATTTGAAAGTACTTGTTTTAAAAGCCATGTTGCTTACAAAATACGTTTCATAAGTGATTTCTGTTTCACTGGCTGTGCCCAGAGCCATCATCCACCCATGCTGGGGTGTCCACTTCCAGATGCACTCAAGAGGGGCAGATTTTCTGGGAGACAGGGGAATCATTCAACAGTTTGTGAATCTCTGCCTCCCCTCTCATGCCTTTAAGACATCTGAAATCAAGACCAGAAGGAGGGAGATCTATTTCTCACTAGTTGCTTTAGAAATTTCCCTTTTTTTGTTGTTTTCCAGGTCATTTCCCACGATGTTAGAGAAGAGGCAGAGTTGTTAGATCTCAGGCTCCCACCTCCCACAGTCCAGGGATTGTTTCCCATTTTTGCAGTGGTGTCTAACATTAAACAATTCCAGGTGAAGAGCCCTCGAGGGATCTACTGTTAGTAGGGAAGCATTCCCTGATTTTCCATTTATGTCCCTCCTCTTCCTTAAATACAGTACAGGCAGCTGATGGAAATGCTCTTCTCAGCCCACCCTGAACAGTTCCCACAATCAGCACAGCATCCCCCCAGTTGCTAAGGGTTTGCAGGATTTTTCTGATATTAATTCATTCCATCTTCTGTGATCTGGGAGGGTTTTTTGTGTAAAATCACTTACATGCTAGAGTGCTCTCCTCCACCCGAGATCTGCCATTTGATAGTCTCCTTGGGGCTCTTCAGTACCACACTTCTGACTCCTTCCTCTCCTCCTTCTTTACAAGACAGGAGGCAAAGTCCCTTGGCAAAGCTGCAATTAAATATTAAAAGCTGATGTGCAAGCGGGGATGGTGCGAACTGAAGAGCTGGTGCTGAAGAGCGGAGGAGATGAAGCCTCCTCCCTGCTCCTGTCAGCCTGTCGCCAATTACTGAGGTCTTGTTCTTCCCCATAAAATCACCGAGTAAATTCATGTCCCAGATGGGGCACCAGTGGGCATCTCGACCCAAAGCCAGATTCTGGTTTAGGTGGAAATCTGCTGGAAACCTTGTCTCAGGTGGAGAATAGGTCATTTATTCACCCTCTAAATTAGGGAGTTTTTACAGCTCAGCTTGTGGTCCTCTCTGTTTGTGGTTTCACTGGGGAGGTTTTGCATGAGCTGCAGGAGAGCATCTCTCTGGGGTGTTAACAACTCCAGGGCATATACTGCTCCTCTTGGCAAAATGGGAAGGTGAGCCAGGCCTTAAGGGAGGCAGGGTCTGGATTAAATTAATTGAAATATTTCACTACTGGGGTAAGAAAGGGCAGGACTGTCTGAGGGGATACAGTTTAGGCAATGTCTAAGCCTGATTAAAGTGAGAGTTTGGCAAAAAGTAACTTTTTAACTGTCTCAAAGAGCATTATGGCTACAAACAGGGCTGCCGTTGCACCTTACAATAACTGAATTTCTATGCATTTATTTCTGGGGATTTATTCTGCCCATGCTGGAAATTTCACCAAGCAACAAAGCCAGTGCATGACTAAAAGCAGATACCAGTGCGTTGGTTTATAATGAACGAGAAGGGCTTCAATTGACATCAAAAGCTGGAAAATCATTTACCCAGAAATGCCTAAGCTAGGCAAGAAACCTTTGGGATGAGAAGCAATGAGTTAGGGCAAAGCAGGGATCTGGATAAACAAACTGACTGTCTCCATTATTACTTTACGAAATAATAACTTGCACTTCTCCCTGTGTTCTGATTAAATTCTTACTGAATCAAAACCTATTTATTGATACTTTATTCCAAAACAACTTTTTAAAATTATTCCTTGCTTCTTATTCTAAAAACAGCTGAGAAGCATTAATAATGTTAGTTCTCTATCTTGTGGGTACAGTGAGTCTGATTTCATACAGTGGTATTTTCTTGTGCTATCAGTTGTGTTCATTGCAGCAGCACCTGTGGACCAGCTCAGAGCACAGCCCTGGCTTTGTGCATACTCAGATTTGTGCCAGTCTTGAACCCTTCATCCTTCCCCTGTGCTCCCAAGGTCTCCCTGACCTGATGGATGCTTCCACTGAACAAGATTCAGAATTTGAAGGTTTATGCAGGATGCCCAGCCTCATAAATGAAAGATACCAGTGACTTTAGTAACTGCTGGACTATTGAGAGAGAAGTCTGGTGGAGGCGAGAAGGATTTTAGTCGCAGGGGCAAAACAAGGCTTAAAAGCCGGAATACTTCCTTGTTAGTTATTTAATTTAGGGAAGAAGGCTTTGCTTGACAGAATGAAACAATAAACATTGCAGTCCATCCAATAGTGAGTAATAGAGGCTGCTAAAAGACCCGTGAATTATTTTGGGAACCACAGTGAACCAATTCCTCTCTTCATAAAAAGACTGCATGAAACAATTCTCTGCATAGCTCCAAGGCATGCTCACTAGATAAAGTGTGTTTTGAAACTGTTTTTGCCAGGATTGCAGTGCCTTAGGCTGGTTCTTCAGCTACTGCCTCTGCTGGGGGCCTTGCTCAGCTCACAGTGATTTTAGTCTTCACTGTCAGTGGGGTGCTGGGTTTGCTTTCTTGGCAAGCAGCTGTGGGAAGAGGGGGATGAACTATTCATGCTGAGCAGTTTCTGTGAGCTGAGAGTCAGAGGTGGGTCCCAGTCCAGAGAGAAAGAAATGTTTTCTGTTAGAGCTATGCACACCTATGCAGGGTGAGCTGTCCTGTCTGGCCACTTTGGGCCCTGCTGTTTGGGACAAAATCCTTCACATCCTATTCCCTGCTTTATTGTCATGATTTTCATGCTGCTGTGAGTAGCTCCACTGTTTGCATGGAGAGGTGCCTGAATCAGGTTGACTCGTCCCCAGGTACTGATCATGGCAGTGGGGACCTAGTGAGAGGGTGGAGAGACTGAATGTATCGATCCCCAAAACATCTTCTCTAATCACAACCAAGGAAGGGAAATCATTGCTCTTGAAGACTCTTAGGGTTTATGCCTTGCCTTGTGAAAAGTTGGAAGAGGTCTCTTGGAGAAACTGGGAGCTTTGTTAGGACAAGATTTTTGAGCTACAGCAGCCTCCCCAGGCAGAGGAGATGGGGTCAAGAGGAGCTGTGAGGACTCTTCTGCTCGTGCTCCTCTGTGGGCCCCGAATGCTCTTTCCAGTCACCAGCCCAAGCAATCCTTGCCCTGTTTGGGACACAGATTTTCTTTTGGCTGCTCTGCTCCTGTTGTTCAAGGGGAGCAAACAGCACTGACTGTGCTCCTGGAAGGGCCTTTCCAGATGTCCTTAACTCTAAATAAATATGGCGGCCTAGTATGCCAAGCTAGAAAGAGCAGTCAGCCACAAATACCTGTTTCCTGCAGAAAGGTGGGAACAATCATGATACTTAAGTGCATCTCCATCCCAAGGACCCCTCTATGTAGTCTCACTTGGAAGTGAAGATGCCCAAGATGTTTCAAGAAACCAGGCTTTCCTTTCTTTACTTATTGTGATAAATAGCCAAATCATAGAATCATTAAGGTTGGAAGAGACCTCTAAGATCATCAAGTCCAATCATCAACTCAGTACCACTATGCACACTAAACCATGTCCTGAAGTGTCATATCTACACATTTTTTGAACACCTCCAGGGATGGTGACTCCATCACCTCCCTGGTTAACCTGTTCCAGATCATGTCCTCTTCCCTCCAGCAATCAGAATTTCCCTGCAGAAAACGAGAAGTTAGTTAGAAAGTCCTGTAGATGCTTCCACGGACCTGGTCAGTAAAGTGATGCCGCAGGCATGCTCCTCTGTAGGGTCACAACTCTATGTGTTAGATCCATCCACCTTTCCTTGTTCTGTGATTGTAATGCAGGCCTTCTCCAGGGTAAAGGTCTGGAGCTTTATTCCAGGCACTACAAGGCTTTTTTTGCCTGCCCAGGACATCTGAACACCACACTAGATCTGCTTTTTGGTTTTGTTTGCTATGGTCAGACATTGAGATGGGGACACCAAGGGTACCTGGTTTGGCTGGATGGGCAAGTGCAGGGCATCCCAGCTGGATGCTGTGTTTTGTTGTTGCATCCCCTGCTGAGGTGCTCCAGCATGAGCATGACTAGGGGTGGGCAGCGCTCCCTGCACCTTGCCTGGGCAGTGGGCAGTGAGCAGGCAGCCGTGTGAGGCAGGCAGAGGGAGTACAGGCAGGGCACGGAGGCAGCTGGCACTGAACTTTGAACTGGGAGCTACTAATGGTTAACACGGACAATTATTTCTAGCTGTGTCAAACCGACTGACCTAAGCCCACATGAGATTTGTGCTGACCAGACAGAGACAGTGGTTTACATAACCACTGCTATTTTTTTAATTCTTTTTTTTTTCAGTTGTATAATGTTGTTTTGATAGCTGTATTACCACTAAAAACGTGTGCCTTCCTCTTCCTATCCAGCCCATGTGCCCAGCCTGTGTTGCTTTGCTGCACGTGTGTGTGTACCCTGCTTGTCAGATGTCTGTGTGCAGAGATGGTGGGATGGTGCATGGTATGATTGAGCAAGAGAGGGAATAAATCAATTTGGGTGTGCAAGAAGATCTGTTATTTGTTATAAACAGATACATAAGTGGCTTTCTGAAAAATACTGGTGATGATGGGCATCTTCTCTAGATTTGATCCCATCATAGAATTTGCAAACCAGCTATAAGCAGTGGAGGAAAGAGCTGGATTTTGCACTCATTCCAGCACGTTCTCCCCAGTTTTTTGGGGGGTAAGGAGAGATGTCTGCCTCTATGATCTCAGGGCTGTGTATGTGGCTGTATAGTCAGTGTTTAATGCAGAAGGCACCATGCAGCTCCAGGGAGCTGATGCTGGCAAAGCCAACTTCCTTCCTTTGGTCTGTGGGGTAGGGCTCTGCACCAGCCATTTACTAAGGATAGGTGCATTAAGGGAGGAGAAATCCCTGCAAATTCTCTGGTATTGCTTTCCCTCCGCTCTGTGCCTTTTTCTTGTGGAGAGTATCTGGATCCTCGCAGTCATTTCCATAATTATTGGTTTCATGTTAAGTAACCAAAAAATTATCTATCAAATGCACATGTGGAACTAATGGGGCTTATTTGAAAAGACCTGTCTTTGCATTTACAGCTAGTGCATCACTCTCTCCATTTTAATGAGCTTCCACAGCACTGGCACATGCTGGGGCGGGAGCTCACGTGTATGCTCACCCCAGGCTGTGTGTGCTACTCGGGACCATGGGGCTCCAGTTTCACTCCATGAAAACACAAACGTGTGGTCTATGGGGTAAGCATGGGAAAACTGGTGCAATAACCTCCTCAGATGTACACTCCCTTTGAATGCTACCCGCTGCAGATGACAAGACTTTTTCTGATTTTTTTCATTTGAGGAACCAGGGTAAAAAGCGTGGGATACTGCATTTTCCTGGGAGACCTCTGTAGTGGCTGGGTTTCATGAGAGCTGGAAATACTATGGCAGAAAACTTGGTAATTTCCACTTCAAGAAGTAGGATGACTTCTGACTTCCTTAAGGAAAGAAAAAGATCCAGAAGTTGAAGTTTTTCAGACTCCATGGTCTCAGGTTCAGGTGGAGGTTGAGTTGCAGAGATGGCCAAGGTTGTAGGGTTCAGGATATGGGGATATCCAAAGCCAACTCCAGCTCCTGTTTGGCCTCAGCTTTTGCAGGGACCTTATCATGAGAAACAGCAAAGTAGAGGCATCTTAAACTTCAGTAAAGCTGAGATGTAGCCCTTAGGATGTCAATGTGGTTGTAGGTAAGCTCACCCACTTCCTCAAGGTGTGTGAAGGTGAAGTTCACCCTAGTCTGTAAGAAAATGAAACACTGGTCACAGCATACTCAAAAGGAGAGAGAGTTTCTGATGGCCTTCATTGGGGTTTGATTTTGAGAATAGTGCTGGCATAGCCTGTAGGACCTCATAGGGTTTGTGGAAAACAACCTCAACTTTCAGCTACAAGATTTCTTGAGATGAGCAATGTCACTTAGACTTCAAGTAAAGGAACAAGGACTCAGGTCCTATGGTGCTTTGAAGATACCAAAGAAACAATTTGATCATGTGAGACAGTGAAAATATGTTTTTAAGTCAGGAGTGTTATTGCAATCAGCCCTTCCCAGAAATGGCCTCTGCTTTGACAAACTGGAGTTTTCTGACTGTATTTCCTTACCAGACCCCAAAGTCTGTCTGGTACCAGAAACTCCCCAATACCCACACAGTGGGGACCTTTTTTTGCCCTGACTGCTCTGCTTGTCCTATGCACTGACTTTTCTTGAGGAAAGAATTTGTCTTTCCCATCTTCAGTGTATAAACCATCTTATTCTGACCATACAGGACTGCAGTGTCCCTTCGGGCTGGTCTTGGTTTTAGTTCACAGGCTTTTCCCTGTGAAAGGGAGTGATTCCCTTAGATGGTTTTATGAAAGTGTTTGGAGGTGGATGCTTCTTCCACCCTCCCCAGCAAAATGCAAAACCGCAGATTGTTTAGGCTTCAGTTTCTCATTGAAAAGTATCATTTTTCTCCCCCTGGGAAGCTCTGAAAATTAAAACCAGCAAAAATACATTTCTTGTGAGAAGGAAATAATTCCTGGCTGCCTCAAAGACACCGTGGGGCTCTGTGTGTGTCTGCAAATCACACAGCGTGCATATTCTGTGCTGTTGTGCTCTGTGGGCATACAATGGAACTGGGTGCAGCCATAAAACAGGGCAAAAGCTTCTGCTTTCCTCCTCTTTTTTATAATCTGGAGTGCCTTGATTGATGATAGAAGAAGGAGAAAGACAACAGCAGTCCCTCAGCATCTCTGTCCTCTCCGCGCAGGCAAATTGCATGGTTTGCATTGTGGTTTTGGGTTGTTTGGAAGAAGTGCAAAGGTTTTTTGGCCATTAGGGTGTCTTTTATTCTCCATGCCTGCACTGGAGGCTCTTGACACTGCCAACTCTTGTACCTGGAGGTGTTGACTTGGAGGAAAGGGATTGTTGCAGAGCATCTCAGGGGGAGCCGGCTGAATAAGCCTTGCAGTAGATGTGTGGGAAATTTGTTAAAATTTGCCTCATTGTCCTGGTCTGAGCTAAATAGAACTAGTTTTTTATTTAGTGATTTTACTTTTCAGCTCGGTCTCTTCTAAGTGGCTGAGCTCGCTGAAACTAGCAGCATGTTTTTCCAGACAGTGCTGCTACGAGTGATAATCACAAGGCCACTGTGTCACCATGGGTGCCGTGTCTGCACCAACAGGGAATTTATTTCATTATTTTCCTATTTACATTATTATCCTGTAGTATCTGTATTATTGTTTTATTAAATCTGTTAGTTTTATTTTCCAACCCGTAAAGTCTCTCTCCCTTATTCTCTTTCTCTTCCCTTCTAGGGAGGGGAAAGGGCTTAACAGAGAGTGTCTGTCCAGGATTTAGTGGCCAGCCCAGCCCTGAACCAAGACACTTAGGAACATGAGCAAGTGTAAATCAATGTGAGGGGGAGATGCTCCCTGCTCAGGGCTCAGCAAAGTGGGAGAGAGGCCAAGAAGCAGCTCTAGTCCTGCATCACTGCACTGCTGCCAAAACCCGTGTTGTAAGCAAGCAGCAAGCCTGGCTCTGCTCATCTCTGATTCCTGGCAGAGGAAAATGTGTGTTGCTCCATGCCTTTCAGCTGGGGGTCTGGCCCTGAGTGTATCTGGAGCGTAATGGCTGTGTGAGGGACTGAGCGGTGCTGGGGGGTGGTGGGTCTTCTCCCCAGAGCCCAGCCCAGACAGCCCTCCTCCATCCTCAACCTCCTTCCAGCTGGCTGGGATGCTTGGCAGCTGTCATCACCCACTCTCCATCCCTGGGCTGACATCCCTCCTGGTGCGTGGTTAGGAGCAGGGAAA
>NW_010199695.1:55997-61626 GCF_000695765.1 Mesitornis unicolor
GAAAGAGTTTTGAGCCAGGGAATTGGGAATGGGGCAGAATTGCATCAGTCTCGCATATGTCAGTACTATAAACTGCTCTTTTTAACCTTAAAAACAGCTTTTTTTCCCCCACCAGGTCTGGTTTGACCTTCAAGATCAGATACCAGGAAGAACTATAGGTTGAAAGGTGCAGGTATATGCCGGGTTTTTTGGCAGCAGGGATTCGGTGAATTGGCTAGGCAGCAGTTTTTATTACACTTTAGTGCCTGCGAGTCCTCACTAAGGAGCTGTATATCCTGAGTCCTGTGTATTTATCTTGAAGGTCTTCACATCACCAGCTTGATGCCACTGCTAAGAAATAGATGTAGCTTTGTATCTGCAGGATCCTTTGGAAAGATGCAAATAAGGAGGAAGTATTTGCATACCAAAGTGGAATCCGAGCGAGATTTATTCAGTAGTATTATTATTGTCATTATTAGCAGTGATGTGCTTTCTGCTAATCTTTGAAAGGCAGGAAAGGTGGTCCCTGGAAAACAGTTCTTTTCCAGCCCTTTTTTTCCTGTAAAGAAAGATTTGTGAAATCTGAAGCCTCCTAGCTCATGCTGCCACTCAAAATACAGAAAGTGATCTTTGGCCATGAGAAATAGTGTTTTAAGGGATTCAGAGGCTGCCTGTGTGCATCTCGCAGCATCGAGTGCCCATGGCTCCAAATACGCTCCCAGGCAGCTGTCAAAAGCATGGAGTCCCAGGGACGTCCCCAGCAGGACGGAGGTCATTTGTCTACAGCAACATGGGGACATATGGCAGAGTGTGTCAGCAGGCACGGTACAACATGTACCCTCAGGAGCTTAACGCGTCTCTGACAAGGCAAAACCCCGTGGGAACCGCAGGCTTTTGATGGATAGGAGTCAGCGAGCACAGATCATGCATGGCAGTGGTGGGGGAGGTAGGGATGGCGATGCTGCTATCTGCTCAACCAGATCCTTTGGCTGTTTGTGCAGCAAGCTCAGGATTACCTGTGGACAGACACTGTGTGAATAAACCCTTAGTTGCAGAGGTTCAAACCCCTGGTATGTTCTGCTCTTTCCTTGCTTATGACCTCTTTGCATTTCTGAGCTTCATTTATTTGTTTACAGCCCTGTTCTGTCTCGTCTTCACGTCTTCAAAGGTAAATACTCTAAATATGACATTTGTCATGCAGTTTGCATGTGATTTCCATAATCAGTATTTTTCCTCCATATGGGTGATTGTAATTCCTTTACCCTGAATGTCTGAGGCTCACTCCTCCCCTGAGTTCTGAGGGTCTATTGTGAAATGGTCCAGGGTACCCCGAAAGTGCATTGAGGGAGTTTGTCTGCCCAAAGAAGGCAGTTCATTGAGGATGGTGGGGTTGGGTGGGTTCCAAATAGTTGTATTCCAAGCAGATCTTTTACTGTAGGGTTTTTCTTGAATCACCAGCCCAGAGCTGCCCACTGCCAACACATGGAGAACTGCAGAGCCTGAGAGAGATTTCTCCTGTTGAGGCTCAAGGGTTCTGCTTGCAAAGGTGTGTGTGTCCAGGGACACGGCATGTGAGTTGGAGCCCTCTTCTGTGGATGGATGCTGTCGGTGCCATACACTTCCCTGCTGTCCTTGTCCTGGGAGGAGTGCCATGCCAAGAAGAGGGAAAACATCTGGACCCTGGGAAGCACCAAAGTACATTGGCTTGTTTAGGTACTAAAAGCTCCTTGGAAGATGTCCTAAGCCAGTCTCTGAAACACATCTCGTTCTGGAAAGGATCTAGGAGGCAAAACCATGCATTTTAATAAAAACTCATTCTGGTTAATTTTAACTTTCTGTGCTGTTCATTTCCCCAAATCCCCTCAATGCTGTCCTCCATCTGACACTTTCCTCCCTGAACCTCTCTGCTCGAGGACACATCGGTGAAGCATGGTGGGCTCTGTGCTGGGTTTCCTGATGGTGTGGTGCAGATCATGCTGTCTCTGCATGGTCCTTCCCACTGCATTTATAGCAAGAGATGGAGCTTTTTTTTTAGGACAACTCTGTCACACTAGGAGAACTCCCTTCCCCCCTTCTTCTGCCTTTTAGGTAGCGATGGTGTTCCCGACTACTGCAAAACTGTCCTAACATAAGCGTGTACCCACCTATTTTCGAATAACAAACCCACTTGGCCTCCTCCGGGGACACAAGAGGGCGCTTCCACCTTACTTTTGGGGAGCATTTCCTCATTTGCAGGGATTTCTCATGCCACTGGCTGGAGAAGGTTGGGTGAAGGTCTTTAAAGTAGGGAACTTGTCTCCTTATGCATTTGCAAGGCACTCAGCTGAAGGGAGCTGCCTCCTTGCAGGATTTCCAGAGCCTCCCACAGAGGAATTAAATCATATTTATTTATACAAAACAGGGGGTGTCTCCACTTCAGGATCTGATAGATTTTTCAGAGGATATGTCAGAGGAGCTTGGCTGTGATATATGTCATTGATTTTCATCATTCACTGCAAGAAACACAGACATGTGAAAATGTCATTGCTGGGATCCTCTCTGACTTTAGCAGAATTGATGGATCCAGGGGGAATTTGGCTCAAAAATAGGAGGTTGGAGTCTGTGAAGGGAGAGGAGGCAGGTTTTGTACTCATTGCTCCAGTGGGTGCAGAAGCAGAGGGGGTGCAGAGAGCACACCAAACACCTGGACTCTCCACCACCAAGAAGGAGGCAGAACAGGTAAGAAAGCTGCAGAGGTTTGGACATCACCCTGTCTGTGTCCATTTAATAAAGGTGATTTTTCTCCCTGGTTCTTTTTCACAAAAAGGTTCTTATCAGCTCTTGGCACTATCCCAGCCATGCTCTGGAGATGGAGACCACAGGAACACTGACCTGCAGGCTCCAGTGCACAGAAACATCGTGATATTGGCAATAAAAGGTACTTTTTATTCACTGCTATATCCAAATGCCCCATGCCTGGTGTCTGATCAGTGACCTGGATGTCCAAGCTGCACAGCAGTGATAGCATACAGGCAGTCTTAACATTCTCTTCCCGTGTCAAATCGTGGGACCTGGATGCAGTCTCCTGTGCTGGAGTCTCCTTTCCATCCTCCATCTCCCTTCAAGGGATGCTGTGAGACTGTTTCCAGACAGGCTGTCCCCAGAGGAGCACAGCTAAGGGACATCCATGCCATGGGACCATGTTTTGTCTCTCATTGCAGCTACGAGAGCAGGGAGTACTGCAGCTGCACTTAATTACCTACTCATAAATAGAACCCAATTAGCCAGTGCTCAACTTTTCCTGTGCATATTTGTTCCATTACCTCTGTTTCAACATGGAGAAAGCAGGTTTTTCCTCCGTGTGTTTGGACAGGGATGCTTTTCCTACAGAGTAGGCAGAAAGGGGCAAAATGTTGATAGTAAGAGCAGGCCTGACCTAGAGAAGGGCATAAAGCATGCTGCCAGCAGCGTCTCTTATACAACCGTCAGCAGAAAATCAAAGCACTGGGATATTTTTCATCACGACAGCAGGGCTTTAGGTTTTCCTAGGGCCACACAGTCTCTAGGATGTAGACATAGTGGTATTTTGGTGAGTGTTGGGTGACATTGGATGAGTTACTGCCTGTTTTATGGGGTTTTTTTTAAAGACAATTGAATCAGGATGCTTTTAAGATGCCTGTCTTGCAGAAACTGCTATATGGGAGGAAAGGGCATTTTCTAATGTGTAAAGCTAGGTTCTGGAATAGGATGCTCTCCAAATACTAGTTACATGCTAAAGGATTTTAAGTGTTCTAATTTTAAAGAAGCAACAAAAGCCATTAGGGGAAAAAGAAACTTAAGGTGCTTGGCACCTTTGAAAAGCAGAGTGGTTCTGTTTAGGTTCTCAAATATGGAGCTTGACACAGAAAGGCTCTGATTTCCAGAGCATCCGTGGCTTCCTGGGGCCAAAGTTGATGAGGAGGCTTGTGAGCAGCATTGCCAGGCTCTGAAACTGCACTTCCTTTTCAGCCGGCTACAAGTGACTTAAACTTGTAGCTGGCTGAAACTTAAACATTCTTCTCCACTGTCTCATCCCAGGCAGAATCCAAATGTTCATCAGGAGAAAGAAATTCGGAGCATCAGGATGAGGTTGTGTCTGCCTCCTGGTCTCCATGTCTCAGCCCCTTCCTCAGCTTCAGCCCAGCCTTGGCAACCTCTCATCCCAGCCTGGTCCTGGGGCGTGGACCATCCGCTGATAGGGCTGGAGGTGGGAGGATGGATGCAATACATGCCATGTCTTCAGGACTACAGAATGACTTTTTATTAACCCAGAGGTCTCTCAGACTTGAGGATTACACTTAAAAACATGCTTAGTTCTCCATAATGTGCATATAAGGGTCCTGCAAAAACTAAACCTGTCCATTGTAAATCTGATCCTTTCTGAAGGAAAGTAGGACATCTGGGTGGAAGAAATTAATGTTGTTAAGAACTTTATCATTAGACAGACACAGCCTGGGCAATGAGGTGCATGAGGTGGCAGAGTATTTAAAACTCCAAAATCATGTTTATTTCTCCATCAGCAGAGAAATGTGGCAACATCTTCCCCTTTATAGTCCTGATGCTATCTGTTCAAAGGATATTCCCAATGGTCTTGTCCCTTTTACCCTGAAAAACCTGTCTGAAACCTCCTTCTTTCTTCTAAGCCTTCACAGTTTAAAACTTTGACCTTCATATCAGGCAAGAAGATTCTGGAGAATTTCATTAGGGGAACCTGCACCTACTTGTCTTATTAAGCAGTACCAGTTTTCTTCTGAGTCCTTTGGGATGCCATGCCCCATTTTAGTTACTTCTCCAGGACTTGGCCTTGCAGAATTTTCTTACTGTTGTGTTCACTTTTGCAAGATACCTTTTCTCACTGGGCTCCAGGCTTGCACGGGAAAACGTCGCAGATCAGATACCATACATCCATAAGCAGCCTTGCTTGATGCAACCCATATCTGTTTATCCCCCTTGCCTGCCTTTTCACAGTGAGGCGGAGGCATTTTTGCTCCCCAGCTCTTGGCAGCTACGACCTCTGCATTCACAGGGACACACTGGCCAGGCTCGGCTGAGCCCAGATGTGAGAACGTATTGCAGATATTCTCCACTTTTTCTTCACCATATAAGGGAACGTTGCCCTTCCTAATGCTGGGGAACAGGAATCATATGAATAACTTGGAGGATTAAGAATGAAATCTGGATCTTTGCCCCTATCCTGCTCGCAGGCTCATGGGGTGGGGAGGATTGTTACCATCTGAAGGCTGGTGAAATGGATTGGCTCCTTGCTGTCCAGCTCCCCAAGCTTGTTCCGGCAGTTTGTTGGCAGATCTGAATGGGTCTGCGGGTCCAGCCTGGATGGAGTCCTCCAAACCAGGGCTGGAGAATAGGGAGACAGCCTGCACGCAAATTGTGCAGCCACTCGCTGCGTCCCCGCTCTGTGGCTAAATAGGGCACTCAAGTCTTCAGGGCTGAAGTCCATCTGGCTTTTCACAGTCACTTAAGCAGTGTTTTCAAACAGCAGCTGCCAGGGCACCCTCCTCTGCTGCTTTGTATGCCAAGAAAGAGAAGACCACCCCTTGTCTGCAGGGGACATGAGTTCAATGTCTATTAACCATTCCCAGCTGCTGCTCTTGGCCAGGGAAGCCTTGGGGAT
>NW_010199695.1:61657-91933 GCF_000695765.1 Mesitornis unicolor
AATATGGGGAAGGTGGTTCTGTAGTCCCACCTCTGCCATAGGAATCTGTACAAGAAGGAGTGGTGGTTTGTCCAAGGGGGAGAACATGGGAGATTATTTTAACAGTGTCTTGCAAGTGAGTGATGTGCAGACAAGGGCAGTTTCCATGGCACGTGCAGAGCTGTTGCACTGATGGAGAGGAAGCAGAGCTTTTAGACACTGTGTTGGGGTGACTCTTTGAGATGACCTCCAAGGTGATCCAAATGGACCAAAGCTCTTGGGCACCGTGTTGGGGTGACTCTTTCAGGTGGCCTCCAAGGTGGCCCACAGCAATTGAGAAGCTCAGCTATGAACTGTGTGTGCTCCTGGTGCAAGGCTCTCAGCAAGGTTAAGGAGCAGCCTGAGGCATCTGGATTCAAACTGCTATGGCCCAGATTTACCCCTGAGCTGGGCCATGTGGCTGCCGTGTCTGCACTGCCTGGTATTGGTAATATTGCCATTTCCTGGCAATATATAAAGCTGGGCCACCCTCCTCTAGTTGTGTTTTCTGTCCCGCTTATTCCCCAGCCTTCTCTCCTTTGTCCTGTCAGCTCCCTCCTGCTGGGAGCTGAACTTCTTTCCAGATGCCTGGCTGCTCTCCCAGAAGCAGCACAGCACCATTGTAATGTGTAATTAGGCTGGAATTCTCCTCCAGCCCCATCTTTTCTGTAAATTACACCAGTTGTTGAGTATGCAAGAGGTTATAAACCCATGCAGACCAGGGTCCACACACTTTCCCCCTTCTTTCCCCATGGTGTAAACTTTTACCATTTTACCTGACAATACTGGAAAAATAGCAACAATAATAAAGCCTAGCACTCAAAAAGGACACATCTTGGAAAGACGGAGTAGTACAATCTTCATCTTGTGAATGAGATGGAGCAGAAGTGTCAGGTGAGCTTACTAAGGCTATCTGGCACTGTAACACCAGAGAGAGATAAAAAAGCAGTGTTTCCAAGGCCAGTCCTAATCCTCCTTCTACTGGCCAGCACTAAAATAACTCTAATATGTGATCAGGGTCCCATCTTTCATGAACAATTATCAGAAACAGCCTGTAGCCAGACATCAAAATAATATTAAATGCAGTACAGTAGTGCCAACATGGATCTTCTCTTTAGTGGCTAAAATCCAAAGAAAACACAGAAGCATTTTTGGAAGCCCAGCTTGGACACACCCCACAAAAAGGGCATTTTAGAGATGGCCATCTCTGATAACCTTTTCCACCAGCTGGGAAGTGGCAGCTGTGTCTCCAAGGCTGGTTACTGCCATCAACCCTTCTAAAGGCAGCATTGAACTTCTTTAGAGGATCTGACCTAATATAGGATAGACAGATCCCATCAAAGAGCCCAGGACACTTTTAACACCCAAAAGGAAAGGCCACTCTCCCTCTTTGGTATCCAGTCTGTATGGATTTACTGTTATGGGCCAATCTCTCTGTCACTGAAAGAGCTTAGGACTGCATCTGCAGTGGGATATTTAAGGGTGGTTCCATGTACTCCAGCTGCTGATATGACCCTGAGCAGGCAAAAATACCATGGAGATAGCAGTGGCATTTGTAAAGTGTTAAAGGGTAAGAGACATTTCTAGGGATTTCCCACTTTGGCTGCAGACTTCAAATGCCTATGTAAGTGCATGAAAAGAAGAAGTACGCATGTTAAGTTGCTTGGTACAGTACCTTTACAGTACAGTAATGGTGCTTGGAAATTGCCAGGTCTCCCTTATACCCATTTGCTTTGGGTTGGCCCTGTCCTCTGCATTAAACAAAAAAGAACCAACCAAAAAACATTGGTCGGGGTAGTTTAAACATGACCAGAGCAGCTCTCTGACTGTCTGACACTGTTAGTCTCCATCATGCTCCTTGTCAATCCTGATCTAATCTATAGTAGCAGGAAGGCAAGTTACTGTGAAGATAAAGCCAAAGTGCTAAAGGGTAACAGCCACATGACTTTTTTCCCTGTGTAGCAGTTTCTGTGGTAGTGACAGCTTTTGGATTACAGGTCCAACTCAATGTCTGTCAAAAGGATGTAATTCTCCAGCATTGCCTGCTACGAAGCACAGCTGAGATCCTCCTGAGCTGATCCCTGTTTGAGGTGTTCATGCATCTCAACTCCCTGCACAGACCCTGGTGTTCACCAAGGAGGTGGCTGTCACACCAGTGGGGACTATTCGAGGACTCAAGGTACTGCAACCTCTGCTTAGTGCCTGCTAACAATTTCACCTCTGTGTCCCCTCTGCCAAGGGCGTGAGTCTGTTATGTTCCCAGTGGAACAGTTGTTACTACGCTGCAGCAGAAGCTATTTTTGGCTCCAGAGGGTGTTAGCCCATCAGTTGAGGCATGTGTAAAAGTCTTAGCCCTCAGACGAATTTAGAAAATAAGGAACATTAGTAGAGTAGCTCTCAAAGCCACCTGCACTGTTTTAGTGTCATGCACAAGAAAGCCCAGATCTTCATCCTGATGAGGTTTGTAATTTGTATCAAATCTCAGAAAGCCCAAATGCTTAGGAAATGTCACTATTGCCCTAGCTTAAATTATGAGTAGTCACTGTTGCTTGGTACCTTAAACAGGGAAGGGCATAGTGAAGGTGGAAGAGTAAGAGATGGAAGGACAAGGTCAGTTCAGTCCTCCACAAAGTCTGTCCTAATCTGGGAAAGCAGGGAAATAAGAGAGCTGAAGAGGGTTGATAACTTACTGTAGCTCCTTGATACTGCTTAGCACCCTGTGGCATTCAATTAGTCACTTCTGACTCTTCAAAGAGTCCCTCACTTGGGTGTCACACAGTGCAGCCCAGATCTCTGCTCCAGGCAAAAAGAACCTAAAATAAGACCTCATCCAAATGTCATCGAAGGGAATCTCTTGGGTTGAATTGGCCAGGTCACATGCAGGAGCACAGACACCCTGTGCAGCAAATGCATGCACTGTTCCCATCAACGCTGTGTGCTTTGACTGCTCTGATGATGAAACTTTCTATGTGGGCAGCTGAGACTTTCTTCAACACATCCCCACGTTGGGTCATGTTTCTATAGGTGAATCTAAACACAACCAAGAGCTCCTGCAAACACAACCTTAAACAGGACCTGAGCCAAATGTTATCTTAGTTTGGGTACTTCTTCCTTTCTCTCTGATTTTTTTTTAACTTTCTGTGAGAAGTGTCTAACTAAAACGAATGGAATTGTCCTTCAGTAGTGCTTATTATAGTCTTCCACTATGTGCAGGCTGTCTCCAGAGTATCATCATAACATGTAAATGCTGAGCGGTGTATGGCTGTATTGTATAACACAGAGCTCTTCTCCTGTTCTGTAGCTGGGCCTTGCAGAAAGAGAGAGATTTGTGGAAGCCCTCAATTGTAATGTACATTTTTCTGCCTTCTGGTGCAGACCAGACTGGTTTTCCAGCATGCTGGAGTTAGACATCATCCACAGCCAGTCACAAAACAACACTAGGCATTTTCCAAGCAGAAATGAACTTTAAACGTACTTTTTTTTAGTGAGAAGCAACTGGGATTTTTTTTTTAATAAATTCCCATCTACTAAGCACTTGAATTCTTGAGGTGAAAAATGGGACTTATTTACCTCCCAGGAATCTTCCTCCCCAATGTATGAGACAATTCTGTGTTGGGTCTGATAAGAACAACATGGGTATGCTGGTGTTGTGAACAGGTCAGGGTGATGGTACTGTGTCTAGATGAGAACAAGCTGCTATGGGGACCTCTCTGTCCAGGCTGTGCCAGGTACTGGTGTCCCTGGATGATGGAGGTTTAAGGGTCAGAACATTGATTTCTGCATGGCACACGCAGCTGGAAGGGGGAAATTGGACTATAATGCAGCATTGCAAACACGGGTCTACCTGTAAGCATATTATAAGATTACTTTATACAGCTTCTCACACTCCGTGCACAGGTCTGGAGCAATGGTAGCTTCTGGAGCACTGCATTTTGTTCGTTCTCTTCTTTGGACTGAGATACCCAACCAGACTATGAGCCATCAGCAGCGGACTCTGTGATGTATTGTTTCCTTTCTTGAGTCTTTCCTGAGTCTTGCTCAGTACAAAGCTGACAAAATCTCAAAAGCAAGAACCTTTGCTGAAATCCTGATTCCCCCATTATTCTTTCATTGAACCCACAATTTTTATTTTATTTGAAAAAAATCAAGGTAAGAAACAAGCAAACAAAGTTAAACCAACCCTATATCTACTCCAGTTGAGTGGATTTAGGGACCTGTATTTTAATTTTGAGATACTATAAGTGATTTTGTACATGAGATGCAGTTCATAATTTCTGGGAAGCTACCCATGACAACCTCAGTTCTTATGGCCCAAAAAATTCTTAGGACTGATGCTCAGCATGCAGAGTACCAGGATTTGCTAGAGAAGTACCTCATCTCTTGAAATTCCTGGTATCTCCAGGAAACCAAAGAGAAATGGAAAGCCTTGACCTGCTTATTTTTTTCCAAGCCATATCTGGTTCTATTTTTTCTGTTACAGCTGCGGCTGCAACATTTATGATCAAGTCATAAATGTGGACAAGTATTTTATTACAGGGTGGCTCCACATCCTGATTTAGCTGGAGGTTGTCCCAGGAGATGGACGACGTTCCCACCATCCTGAAAATAACCTTTTGGGTGCTTGGCTTTAATTAGGACATAAGCTTTCCCGTGTATCTCTTGAGCTTGCCCCTGGGAACCAGCCCATCCTGAGGGATAAGGAAGTGTTTTAAGCTCAGTGTTGGCGTTAGCTCCAGTTGTAGGGCACATAATCCAATAAGGTGAGCGCCCCATGTCCTGGCATCTGGTGGAGACGCCATGGTTCCTGTATCTCTGCTTTTTTAACAGTTACTGTAATTTGTTATATACCCATCTAGAGAATTTAAACCATTTTGAGACCCCATTGCAACTGGCATTGCTTGGGTCTGCCTTGGAGAAATCACCCTAAATAGATAAGGCAATTATCTCAATCTTTTTTACCTGTGTGGACTGGGAGGTGGAGAAGAGCAAAGTGCCCAAGGTGGGGCTAAAACTGATGCCTCTGTGCTTGATGTTTTAATGACAAAGTCAGTTCTCCTTAGCTGGAGGCAACTGGAAGAGTTGCCTGTGCTGTTTCTGCTGAGAGTCGTGTAGGGCTTGGGCTGGGTAGGTCCTCACATGTACCTGCTGAAGGGGCAGATGTCCTAAAGCCCTGACAGTGACAACACCGTTCAGTCTGCTTGCAGACACAGAGAATCCATCTCCTTGCACTGGGGATTTTGTTGCCATTTATCAAGTGATATCTCAGCTGTGACTACTTGTCAGAGAAATTTTACTGTGGATGCTTTATCCCCTTACGACTTCCACTGAACACCTTGATTTACAGCTTCCAGCTCTCAGCCCAGATGGAGCAGCGCAACGGTGCTATCAGGTGATGCAGCCTGTGATGCTGTGTCACCCAGTGATGGGAAGGCAACAAGAACCATCTGCTTTACTTTTTCCCCATGACCATGGTGATGCAGAAGTGCTGGCACATGAAAGGAGGAAAGAGGATTAGCTCTAGGGACCAGCTCTCTGTCTGTGCCTCATGTGGCATGCATCCTACTGCCCAATGATGTCTTGTGGATGAGGCTACAGAAAAGTGAGATTAAATACTAGGAAAAGTTTCTTCACTGAAAGGGTTATCAGGCACTGGAAGGGGCTGCCCAGGGAAATGGTCAAGTCCCCATCCCTGGGGGTATATAAAAGATGGGTAGATGAGGTGCTTAGGGACGTAGTTTGGTAGGGGACTGGTTATGATTGGACTCAATGATTTTAAAGGTCTTTCCCAACCAAACAATTTGATGATTCTGTGATTCTATGAAATTGCCCGTGTGGGATCTGGAAAAAGGCTGTCTCTCTCTTTGCTGTCCCACGTTCTCCATTTCACTGTCTTTTTCTGTGCTCTGCCCGTTGGCAGAAATAGAGAGGCGGGGAGTGTGTGACCCCAGTGCTGCCTCCTATGAGAGCTGCTTGGCAGGGCTGGGGCTGCGAGCGCAGGGGAAGAGACATCCCATTTCTGGAGTGGCTTTCCCCTGGGGAGGCAGAGCCTGCGTTGATGTGGGCTCTGGCATGCCCGCACATCTGTGTGCCGGAGCGATGGGCTGGGGAGCGCAGCTGTCCTGCAGGCAGCAGAAACCTCCCTCTGTGGCTTTGTACATCCGCAAGCCTAATCCAGCACCCTCCCCTCTGGCTCTGGCACAGCCAGTCCCACACATGCGACCCCTGTCACGTCTCCTGGTTTGGAGCAGGCTGTGTGGATGTGGTTGGCCATGCTGGAGGCGTGGGTCAAGCTCCTGTTAGCGCCTCTGGGCCTGTATGTCTTGCTGCAAGTCAAAACAAGTCAAAAGCCACAGTAACCCTGCAGAGATGTAGAACAGATGAATTCAGCCTCCCCGGGATGCTTGCTGGGGTACTGGCATTGTGCTGACTGTGTCTGCACAGACCTGCTCAGCCCAGAGCATGGGCTGTGCTTGCTGTGAGTTTTTATTTGCATGTGTTTGGGCAATCTCGTTATTCATGAACGACAGAGCGAGGCGAAGGGAGTGAGTTATGTTGGCCTTTGCAGACAAGTGGCAATAAAATAAGTTTATGGTAACGCCTCCTGCACCATCACATATTGATGTCCCATATTTATCTTGCTTTGTTAGCCATTTGTGCTTGCTTGTCTTGCAAGGCCATCCCGCCTCCATTCCCCCAGACTATCAGAGAGCTGGATTCTGAAATTGCAGCTCATGCTGGGCAGCAGTTACTTCACTCCAGCTCCCTGGAAATGTCCAGGCTGAAGTCTTTTTTGGCATCAGTGAGGGCCAACCCTATCTATATGTTGTCTTCCTCCAGGTTCAAGCCATCCAACTCTACAGGACCTCGGTGAGGTTGAGCCCAACCTCTCTCAGCAGTTTGGGACACGTTCTGCCCAGCAGACTGCTGAGATTTTGAACCGTAACTGGTGATTCCCAAAGGTACTTGTTCTGGTAACTTCTTGATTTGAGCTTGCATGTCTGAGAGGTTCTCCTTTTCCCCCCATCACAGTTGCAATGCCACAGCTTGACTTTTCATGTACGACAAGAAGGTAAGCACTGACAGATGGCAATTTTATGAGCACCACTGTCTTCAGGGTCCCTGTGGATTAATATCTCTTGATTGATTTTTTTGGTAATTGCTTGTATTAAGAGCTCCCATCTTCCTTGAATAAACATGTCACCTCTTCTCACACTCCTTGAGGCTGCCAGTAACCATATTTGACTCTAGAAATCAACCCCTTCGGGTTGCAAAATTACTAAGGACAAATTGATTTCTCTGCCTTTGTTCAGGTACTGTATTTGTCTATGAGGCATCCTCCCCTGCACCTGGCTAACAGGCTCAAAAGTTACTTGTACAAGAACATATGTAGACACGTTTGCATGTGTGCCAACCACTTGTTAAGACTGGAGAAGGACATTTTGATATTTGGGATAAGAAGGTGGTTTACTTCACTTCCAGGATGTCCTTTTGAGATATGTGCTGACCTCCCTCTCTCTTGTTCCCTCTCTATCAGGGAAAAGAGTAGGAGCATTTTAGGGATGGGGCTCTTCCTGTGTCTCCTAATCTTGATTTAGGCTGTGTAACACCTGCAGAAAGAAAGAGGAGTGAGAATTTATTCTTTGTCTAACCTGGAAAAGAAAGGAGAAGGTTTGGAGTGAGGAGGATAGGTGTTCACCCAGGAGGTCCAGAAGTCTTCTCAGTTTGGAAACAGGGCTGGATAGAAGTGCCTATAAAGCCAGTTGTGTTGCAACTTGCAGCGTGGAACTTGCAGAGTGCATGTTTGCATATCACCATGTCCCTATGGCCAAGGACAGTTTGGTTCCGTGGTATCTGACAACAGCAGAGTTTCTGCATCCCTGGTCAGAGGGAAGGGGATTAAGCCCTGAGCAGAAAGGATCTGATTCTGTCATCTTTAAATTCAGTCAGCAATGAGATTTAGACTACATCCCCAGCCAAAGAGGTTGAATTCATGGTTTTCATCATAGATCCCAACTCTATTTTTTCTCCATTTCTGTGTTCCCTGGCTGGCCCATGATGTGCAGTCGCAATGCAAAGACACAAAAACATGTCTCTTTGCAGTATCTGACAGCAGCACACGCTTCTCTGGGGTGTGATCCCTCCACTGTGCTCCAGCCCTGTCTGCAGGGCAGTGATTTGGCTTTGCACACATAAATTACCTGTGGAAGGACAGATATCTGTAAGATACAAAGTAGAGGATGCTAAACTATAATAAACAGAGCTTTCTATTTCTCTTCATGAGGTTGTAACAGTAATTCCTCTCCAAGTCATCTCTGCTTCCCTTTTCTGAGTTATTGACATGTATTCCCTTTTGCTGCCAGCTTCGATGGCTGCTGCTAACTCAGCCAGAGCCCATCTTTCAGCGCTGAATAATCAAGTGGCTGGGACAACTAACAGAAGGACAGTCTGCCTCTAGGACATGATGGTCCTGACGTACAAACACGTTCAAACACAATGAGGTTGAAAGGAGAGGTCCAGGTCGGCAAATTGCCTGTGCTGGTACACTGTGATTTTAAACACATGATGGCGAAGGTAACAAAATTTCTACTACAATACTAATCTTGTGTGACTGTTTGCCTCAGGCATGCATGCTCTGTGTGACTCTGCTCTGTCTGACCCACCTATATTCCCTTCCCAGCCCTCTACCCCAGCCGGTAGAAGCGGGAGAAGCTGCAGCAGAGTCAAATATCTCCTTTTCATACCTTAAATGATGTGGTAAGGTGAACAAAATAGTGGAGTCCCAGTTCCTCAGCCTCCTATCAAGAGGGACATCCCATCCTACCAGCAAGGACAAGCCCTTGGAGAGCAGGCATTTGGTAGCATTTGAGGTAAAGACCACTTCCCTCCACCATGACAATCCATCCTAATTACTAAGTCTTGTTAATGTTTTCCAAAAAAATTGAATGATACCCACACAGTTGGAAATGACCTGGTATTTCCTTGGTGTTGGTATCATGGAAGATTTAAAGGGTGTCACTAGATGCTTTGATACTAGCTTGATATTCCCGCGATGCCATCTCTCACGCTTTGCGCTCAATGTCAGCCAGCCTCAGCAAATTCTCCCCTGAAAGACGTGGGTGTGCTCAGCAGGACTTGCCTACGCACAGTGAGTGTTTATGTGTTTGCAGGATCCAAGCTAACACCTTGCTTACAAGGGCTTAGAACACGAAACGTGTCGGTTACATCTAGGCAGCCTACCTGGAGCTCTGGAAATTTTTAGTGTAAAAATGAGTCGCACTGATTTGGAGAGGGAGAGAGAAACACAAAAGGTCTTAAGATTTCACTGATTTCTCCTGAGATCCTTTTCTGTACACAAAGTGTTTCCTGCTCAGTTCTTGGAAGCATTACCCTTGGCTGGGCCTGGCCTTTAAAACATTACCAGCTGTATGCAAAATAGAGTGCAAAGTGCCAAAAAGCCCTGCAGGCTATTTACATTTGGCTGGAGCTTGCTGTGTTGGCCGAGCTACAGAGATACTTTGTTCACCGGCCTTGCAAGGAAAGCAGCTACTTCAAGCTGTTTGCTCCTATTTATACACAGAGTTACCATGGAAGTCCCCATGCCTCACAGCTTTACACACTCACGTGTCCAGGGTATATTTTTCTGGGACCTGGTTTTCCTCCCCTCTCCCCTCTCATTTGAGGGTGGATTGGTAGGAAGTTCTGCGATGAGGTCCTTTGGTAGCCATTGGGTGCAAACTGATTTATGTCTCTGGTGAAGGGATGTTTGGTGCAGCGTAGATCCTCTCTCAATGCAAGCAAAAGCAGGTGGAGCAATGGGATACCTGCTGGGTTGGTAAGAGCATTTTTCCCAAGGTGAATATGGGGAAAGTAGTATAATGCAAATGGCAAATCCTTCACTGACAGGCAGAAGAGTAACTGGCTTTTTAGGATACTTTAGGGAAAAAGTAACAACCTTTGCAGCATTTCTGGTTTAAAGTGGTTGTTTGAGGCCTTGGGCTACCAGCTCAACTAATAAGGATGTGGATTTCTTGCTGTTTCTCTCTTCTGTTGCTTGTTACTTTACCTGTTATATTAGAAATAGTTCATATAGCAGAAGACTTGTGATTAATTGCCTCTTGCAAACATATCACAGACAGACATTCACAGGCATGTCATAGCTGGATGCAAGGGTAGAGCTGGATGCAGCCTTGTCCTGGCTCAGAATCACAGAATCATAGAATGTTAGGAGTTGGAAGGGACCTCGAAAGATCACCCAGTCCAACCCCTGCCAGAGCAGGATCACCAGACCAGGTCACACAGGAACGTGTCCAGGCGGGTTTTGAATGTCTGCAGAGAAGGAGACTCCACAACCTCTCTGGGCAGCCTGGTCCAGTGCTCTGTAACCCTTTCAGTAAAGAAGTTTTTCCTCATATTCAGATTGAACCTCCTATGCTCCAGCTTGCTCCCATTGCCCCTTGTCCTGTAATTGGACATCAGAGAGAAAAGCCTGCCTCCTTCCTCCTGACACTTGTCCTTTACAAATTTATAAACATTAATGAGGTCACCCCTCAGTCTCCTCTTCTCCAAGCTAAAGAGACCCAGCTCCCTCAGCCACTCCTCATCAGGGAGATGCTCCACTCCCTCCATCATCTTTGTGGCTCTGTGCTGGACTCTTTCAAGCAGTTCCTGTCCTTCTTGAACTGAGGGGCCCAGAATTGAACACAATATTCCAAATGTGGTCTCACCAGGGCAGAGTAGGCTCACCCTAGGTTTTCAGCTTAGGGCATTTCACATCTGCCCTGGGAACCTGTGCTGAGGAAGATGGACACATTTCTTCCTTCTCTTTGTACCAAGGCCCAGGATCATCTCATGTGCTTGATGGGGTGGTTTGAACATGTGCTGCAAGAAATCGTGTCCTCAGCAAGTGTTCAGAGGGACCACACTGCTGAAGGGAGTGGATACACATGAACTTCTCCAGCTGCTGCTGAAAGACTGCTCCCTGTGCCTGAGATCTGATCTTAGGGCCTGAGTGAGGTCGATGGAGACTTTTCCCGCTCATTTTGGCAGAGCAAGGGCTTGACACTGAGAGATACTGCAATTAGGAGGAGGTGGAGGAGCAGCAAAGCTAAGCCCTGCAGCCTGGCCAAAGCTCTCCAAGCCCAGTTGGATGCGGTGGATCCTGGACTACACAGTGAAATAAAGGTTCTCCCGCTGCATTGGCTATCAAACATCCTCCCTCAGAAGCAGAAATGCTTGGGAAACAGCACAGCACCGTGTCTGCTCTCTGTGCACTTGCTCTCTACCAAAGAGGGAGTCAGCCAAGCCTGGACTTCATTCTCTCTTGGCCAATAGTTAATAATAACTCTGCAACAGCTCCTTTTTTTTTTTCATTTCAAATTAAGGGTGGATGAATGGCCTGCATAAAATTAGAAGTCTCTTCCTGAAAGGCTGAGCTGGGTTTAAAAAGTTATAGCTCCACGGACATTCCATCACAGCTGGGGAATCCCAGCTGCTCTCTGAAGGGTGAATAGATCATAACAAAATGCACACGCGTTGTGTGATCTGGGTGCAGGTTCACATTAAAAAATCAACAGCAATGCTGAGGAGGTTGGTGGGCCAATTCTTGATTTCATTTTCCTCTACTGCCAAGACAGACAACTCAACTCTCCATTGCCCTACCAGGCAAACCCCCATGGGGTGTTGAGGGGTATGGGGTGATGGGAGGTTGCCTGGGGTTAGATGATGGATGTGCAATGAGTGGGTTAGATCACAGGAGAGGAAAGGAGCACAGGCTCAGGAAGGACTTCTAGTGAGCTCCTCTAAGCATAATGCCTTGGTAGCTGCTGGATAGGGCACTTTCTGGATGCAGATAGATGATACATATTTTTTGAGGAGCCCTGAGCCTGGCCCTGGTGCTGGTTTGTAAATGGAAATTCATGTTTTCTTGGCTGGGAGACTCAGAGCTCTCAGAAACCCACCCAGAGTGAGAGATGTTAGCAGCAAGAGTTAGTGCCAGGTGAAGCTCATTGGGATAAAACCCATCTTTATTTTCATGCTTTTGAGGGTAGAAGGCATAAAAGCACAACTGGATGTGACTGACCTGCAGTGACAAGCCAGATCTCCCCTTCAGTGGAGCTGTGTACTCCTACATTGTCCCACTGGTAAGGTTGAACATATGAGCTCAAACCAGCATGAACAAGATGCACAACAGTCAGCATTAGCTGCTTAATCCATAGTAATTCACATTTCATTGTGTCCCCATGGTCTTAGTTAACACAGACTCTGAGCCCTTGACTTATTTGTGTTATTTGGATTTTGCTGGCATCTAAAATGATCCACTGAGGTCAGTGAAGTTGATGTGCGCCAGCTCAGTATTAGGACCAGCACTTTCTGCATAGTATTAACATTTATATCCCTTCTAGGAAGGCTGCAGAAAGCACAATTTACCTTCATAATGAGGTATTAAAAAAAAAATCCTCAGACAAAACAGTATGTGTTTGATAGCCTAGAAGATCTGTCCGTTTCTTTTAAAAGTCATTCTGGGCCTTATATAATAGTGTAATTAGTTGATACTATAAACTTATTATGTACCTGCTGGAACACAACAGCTCCTTTGAAGCAATTCGGATCTATTGTGTAGTTATAAAATTAGGCCACGTGCCATACTTGGGAGATTGTGCAAAGGGGGAAAGCTTTCCATTTCAAAGTAACCCAGAGCTCAGTAACCCCAGCATTTTTTTTCTGCTGCCCTGCAATTTAGAAAATGCAGAATCCTAAAAATATCACTCTTCTTTGGCTGAGTTAAGCACCCCAGGAATCTCCAAGGGGGTCTGCAATATATTGACAATAGAGAGATTTCCTTGGACAGTGCAGATCTGCTCTGCAGCTGTCAAATGTGATGGAATCCAACACCTCCAGCTGCAATGGAAAAGAAGCAGAAATCAAATAACCGGTTAAGTGTCTTGAATAGTCTGGTTGCATCAGGGTGAGCCTTTCTATTTTTGCAAGCACTCCAGAAATATTACAGCTGGATTTTCTTTTCCCTTGTATGAGAGCTTTTATGTCTCTTCCTCTTTGGGTGGCTGGAACAGTCCTGTGTAGGACCTGAGACAAGGGCTGTTTATAACATCTCAGCATCTACAGCGTCCAGTGGCAATTCGGCACTGTCTGATGTGCCAGTTGCTTGCTGGCCTATGCAGTATGCAGGCTCACAAGGAAGGATTGCTGGGATGAAAACAAGTTTGGTGGGGCTGTAGCTGTGGTGAAACACAAGAAAAGAGTCATATAACGAGACATAGGTTGAAGCTACCAGAGATCTAAAAATGCTGAAGTCTGGCTCTGAGTCCAAGCAGGAAGGGAAAGCAAATGTTAAAAAAGGGTTTAAAAAAGCGAACACTGACAGTGGCAAAAAATGAAAAGTTTGGGGCTCCCCCCACCTTTGTCAGTCTCAAAACAATGGAGTGCCCATGCATTTCTGTGCTGGAGAAAGGGTGTCTTCACGTGTCACTGCAAGCATCCCATTTCTGTGGGAAGCTGCCTAAAAGGGCAGGGTTTACCCTTTTCTTTGAAGAAAATCTTCCTGCTCTTACCCCAGGACCTCTGCAAACTGAGTACTAGCACAATGTACGTGATGCCTTTGTGCTCCCCGCTGCCACCCAGGTGTTTGGATGAGTCCCTGGGAAGGCCTTTTCTCCTCAGTGATGAGAATCCTCAGTTTCCCACTGCTTTTCTTGCTGCTCCATTGCCTCGATCAGATAAGTCGGCATTAAGATGAAGCTTGGCCGTGGTGTGCCCCCTTGGCCGTGGTTCTTCCTGCAGCAAGGGGTCTGACTGGGACCCAGCTGGAGAATTGGGGAGCAGCCATGGGCTCCCTCGGGACCCACCACCCCACTGTGTTCAACAAATCTCAGCTCAGCAGAGAAGCTGGCCTGAGACAGGGACTTCGCAGTGCTCGTGCCAGCTGAAATACAGCCATTAAGCTGCTTGCTTCTTGTTTGCCCTACAGCCCCCACAAAGCTGGAGGATGCCGTTAGAAAAGCTGAAAAATTGCAATGCTTCATCTTCTAGCCAGTTCTGCTGTCAGCCTTTAACTTGAGGCCTTCGTATCCAAGGACAGATACAAATTCTTGGTTTCTATGCGGCCAGGCAGCAAACACAGGCTCCTTTGTGCCTAACCAGCGTGGAGATCACGGGATGGAGATTTCATCTCTGGATCCCGCTGGTGGTGATACAGCAGCTCGCTGTCATGCAGAGCGGTGGGCTGCAGAAGTACATGGATAACACGGTACTGCTCACCCAGAGAGACCCAGCCTGGAAACCCAGCACCAAATGGATGCACGTGCTTGGATGTGGCTCCAGTATTATTAATAAATAATAATCATTATTACAAATTATTATCTTAGTCTTGCTATTTTACTATTAATTACTATTACTGTTGGGATTGTGAGGCCACCTCTGAACCCCCTACCAATACAGGCAGCCCTTCCCCAAGAAATAATTGTGCTATTATCAGACTATAAGCCAAGAGGTGAGAAAACACAGGGTTACAGTAGCTGCAGAGACAGCTATGGGATCAGCTTCCATCCAGAGATGGGAGGCTCTTCACCTTCTCCCTTCTCGTGCCCTATAGGGCTGTGGTTTAAATCTGTGTTGAGACAGGGCATTATTGCATCTATTTCATATTCCTCCAGACTCCCAGACACCAGGACTGGTTTTCTCCAGCAACATTTCTTTGCTGAATAGGCCCTTGGCTGCTCTGATCTTCTCTTGGGTGGCAGTGGCTTGGTTTTATGGTCTGTGTTTCACTGGGATCGGCTCAGTGGTCCCTGCACCATTACACTGGCCATGATCTCTCCATCTGCCCTAACTTGCTCTTTCCTGGTCTGAGTTTAGTTTTCTTTGCCTTAAAAGGAGACAGCCTTCATCACTGATATATCTTCTTCCCTTGCTCCTCGCTGTAGTTTTCATCAGCTGAGGGTACATCTGTATTCCTAGGAAACTAAGCTGTCCTTAACATCTAATTTCTCTCTGTCTCCTGCTCTGCAAGGAGTGATGTATCTTTGCCAATTTATTGAAGAATTAGCTAGGGATAAGGATCTGTGTACACTTTATACCTTACTTCCCAACACCCACCATTAATAATGAGCATGTCCTTTATGACCTAAGTCTTGTTTTAAGTGAATGTAAAGTATTGGCTCTTTTATTGATGATCCATAGCCCTTGCTGCCGTGCATTGCTACCTGGAACATTTCCAAGTGTTTTGAAGCGATGCGCTGGAATACATAACGAATGAACCAGTTTTGCTTGTCTAAGTTTTGTCTCTGGGGGTTTGGGAGGGACAGCAGGGGAGGAGAGGGATGAATATTTATTAGCTTTTAATCAAAGAAAGTGCTCTCTGTAACCAGACGGGCTACTGTCTGTGTCTGATCGAAGAGAGACATCAAGGTCCCTGGCGCTTTGCTGTGCTGCAGCATATGCCCCTTCGAGCTGCACAAATGCACAAACCCAAGAGAGGTCTATCTCTATTTGGGTTTCCCTCCATCCAGATTTTCCTGGCCATGTCTGCCCAGGGTTCACCTGGAGAAAAACAGTTGCTGAATGAGTGGAGATAAGCAGTAAAGTGCATGTGCAATGACCCTGGGAGACGAGGGGTGTTTTGGATAAGTTTGCAAGCATATGGGTGATTTGTACACTGACTGTGCATCTGGAGTATCCTGGATAACACCTCCAAATCCTGTGCTGGATATCCTGAGCAAGGAGAAGGGACCCCTCTCAAGCAGAAAGCAGAGCAGACCAGATACGAAGCAGCAGAGACCCAGAGCTGCTATGCAGCCAAGGAAGCTGCTGAGTGGTTTATGGAAGCGGTTTTCAGCCTTGGTCCAGCTCCTCACTGGGTGCGGCAGCCCCTGGTATCATAGGCCTGGCGTGGTTGGAGATGCCTGCTGGGAGTGGGATGCTGGTGGGGACATGTCATCCCTTTGCATTGTAGTATATCAGGATAAAACGTTTGCATCCTGCTGCCCTGTGACATGGGAACTGTGCACAGACCCACAAAGTCCTGGGCATCGGGTGGAAGCCCAACACCTGGTTCTGGCTCAGGTGTACCCACTTCAAGAACTCTATGTCATAAGAGAACAGGCACCAAGGGGGAGACCAAAATCTCTACAGCAACACTCGTAATACTGTGTTAACCCAGGCACCGACTGTGTGCTGCTGATTCACAATGGTCTATACTGTTAAACTGTCATCATGCGCCTTGGCACAGCTTCATCCTCTCAGATAGCGCCTGGGGGCTCCTCGAGAGCTGTCGTGGGGCAGGGACCAGTCCCAGCTGGCAGCATGGCTGAGGCCACCCTGTTCAGGGTTTGGAGGGGCGGAGAAGAGAGGTTGGTTTATAGGCCTGTGTCGTGCCATCTGGCCACACAACTGCTCTTGGCCTCTTTATTTACTGGTATAGATGTAGCCTCCTTGTTCAGCAAAGCCCTACCCAGTCCCCTCCTGACTGTAAATCTGAGGGAGTCACATATCGCATTCTCTTACAAATGCAGCTCCTCCACTAAAGGGACATCTGGTAGGAGCCCTGCATTCATGTTAGCGACAGGCCCTAAAGAAAATGTGAACAAACCATGCTGTGGGAATGAAATAATCCCAAGCCAAGGCCAGATCACCTCAAAGCTGCTTGGGACTGAATTTTACCCAAAAAGCCCATTGCAGGACCAGGGTCTTGGACGTGTACTGTCTGTTTATGGCAAACTGCTCAGGGTGCCTGTGTGGCTCTCACAGTGCTGCTGCCTGAGCATCTCACAGCTCTCCAGGGAGAAAGGGAATGGCACACCAGTACCACTATGGTACAGACCAGGAGCTGAGGGGTTAAGTGTCTGGAGACCTTTGGCACAGCAAAGAACAAAGCCAAGCTTTCCCAAATCCCAGGGCAGGCGTTAGACAGAGATTTCTCTTACTTCTCAGCTGGGATGTGTGCACTGCTGGTGTGCCTGCACATTAACCGATGCAGGACCATAGCTTAGGCTTTGCAGGCTCTGAAGATGGGATGGTCCTGGGGAGGGGGGTCACATGTCCCCGAATACAAAAGAGGTGAATATTTTGCTTATTTCCCAAAGCACACTTCTGTTAGCACTGTCTCTTCCCCCTAGGAAGTGTCCATGCTGGATTTAAGTGTTCTCCACTCCAGAACAGACTGGGGATACTGATACGACAAAGCATCATTCAGCTTTGTACCCAAATTGTGAACATCAGATATAAACAAAGCCATGCTTCTGTTTAAAAACAAGCCACACAAAACAGACCAGGCACTCCATTGACAATTAATAGTAAAACTGCCCCTGAACACAAACTCTTTTGGGTTTGCATCAGGACATGCATAGGGATGCAGGTACCCTGCAAAGACCAGGAGTGTGACAAGAGCATCATTACAGAGCTGAGAATTGCAGGATCAGAGGTCTTGAGGGCAATCACAGGGCAGCAATAAAGCAATCTCCAGGTCTGTGCTTTATGACACAGTATGTTGCAGGATTGTACCCAAATTCATCCTTTGTGACAGGGCAGAGGGAAATCGCATCCTTGGCATTATGAGGGCAGAGAATGTCAAAGCAAATTCACAATTAATGTTACCAAGTAAGAATTAAAGCAATACTTTCAGCATCCGTGTCTTGTGGGGATGGAGCATGGGGATGCTGTCATTTGGGATAGAGGTCTGGCAGCAGGCAATGTGTGGGGTCGTGCTGGGAGATGCTGGAGGAGACATCTGGCTTCTCTTGAGACAGCCCAAACAAATGAACAGGTACTGTGACCAAGGGCCCATCAGCACTTTGCAGAAGGCAGAATCAAGCTCCCAAGGCACCGAGGGTGGCTCCCATGACCCTCACAACCCTTCTCTGTCAACCCAGTCTAGATGCCCCAGAGCCTTGCTGTCTTGATGGCTATTTGAGGACCCTCTGCATGCATCTCCTGTACTTAGCTATTTCAGACAATTCCCTTCCCTACAGCCTGGTGCTCACTGGCATTTCGGTCCTGCCTCAGCCTTCTCCTGCTGCCTTTTCCCACCATTGCTGCTCCTTAAAACATCCCGTCTCCATGACGCCTTCTGCAGAGCTGCACTGTGGCTCATCCATCTCCTGTCAGCACCACTGTCTGACAGCTCTGGCTGAACAGCAGTGTCCAGCCTCCCAACAAGGTCACAGGGAATAAGAATTTTCTGGATCATGGAAAAATATCAGACCCTCCTGCCATCCTTTTCTCTACTTTCCTCTCTCCCCCTTTGCTTTTCTAGAGGGACTCAGGGGCTCCTTGCTGTGCTGCCAAGATGCTGATGCAGCAGAGAAATGGAAAAAGTCCGGGTGTTCACATGAACTGATGCCACTTTTTGCAGTTTCAGAAACAAAACAGGAGCCAAAGTTTCCCAGGGATGAGCTTCATACAGCCTTTGAAATTTTGGGATCTGTTGGGAAGCTGCAAAGCCAAAGGCGTCAGCGGGGGGTATTTACCGTGGCTGGAGCATGGATCATTCCTGTGACCAGCACAGCTTGTGTCGCAACCAGCTCCAATAGGCTCCTTCAGACAGACGCTGCACCTTCCCATATGGGTTTGCTTCAAGCTACAGGATCCCTGACTTTGTGCTGGGATTTCTGGAGCACCCGGTTTGGGAGCAAGTGATGTGGGTAAAGCAGGATCAGTGACACAGAATGTGCCCTGCGGTGAAGAAATGGCTCTTTTGGGAGCTTGACTCCTGGGAGTCTGGGTTTTTGCAGAGATCCTGATCACCAAAGCACGGTTTTGTGTCATTCCTCTGGGCCTGGTGCCAGCTCCCGTCTCAGCAAAGCCCTTTGATACCTGCTCCAGATAATCGGCCGTTTAGGAGCTGTAATCTCCCTGAAAGGCTTTTACCTCCCCTTTCAGTGAAGGGCTGGAGCTCAGGTGTGAAATGTCAGACATGAGTGCAAAGCAGTTTAAGGAGGTGCTGTAAAACAGGCTGGATTTTTGCTGTTGCGTTTCCTTTATGTGTCCTGATGTACTGGTGTGGCTCTGGGGACTTTTGTGGCCTCCCAGGCTCTGCCTTCTTTCCTAAACACTCAACTGCATTCTCTGGACTTTTTTGATAAGGTTGTTTTCACTTCCAAATGCTTCAGCCAAAAACTT
This sequence comes from Mesitornis unicolor, assembly GCF_000695765.1. Classification (NCBI taxonomy): domain Eukaryota; kingdom Metazoa; phylum Chordata; class Aves; order Mesitornithiformes; family Mesitornithidae; genus Mesitornis; species Mesitornis unicolor. Next base: position 80,807 of record NW_010199695.1, read on the forward strand.
CTCCTGATTAAATATAGGTTTTCCTTGGCAGTCCCTTGAGAAAAAAAAAAGTATATTTTGATGCAGTATTTTGACTTAGTGAGTTTTCTAAGAGGACAATTTGGACTGGGATGAATTGGTGACGCAAAATGCCAAAGAATAAGCCTATGCAAGTGCTGAAAGTTGCTTTGTGCCTCAGAGAATGAGGATCCCTTCAAGTGACCCACAGACAGCAGCACATCCTCTGTCTGTGCAGGGCAGCATGACATAGAAGTGCAGGGCATGTGTAGATAGCAGGGCATTAATCTTGCACAGAGGATTTGCAGACACATCCCCATGGTGCAGAAAAGACATCAGGTCAACCAGGGAAGGAGGGAGGCAGGATGAAGCTGGAACAGGATAACACCTCCCTTTTCCATCTGAGACTCCGATGCAGACAGGCTGATGTTAATCCAACATAATGCATGCACAAGACAGAGCTCGGCAACCCCACAACAAGCTTTTCTATGGCCTGTCCACCAACATTTCATCACTTGTCACCTACCCCTGTGTGAGAGCTCATGCTGTGTCACTGGTCCGGCAGCTGCAGTGGTAGCCACAGTGGGGAAATGTTAATGAAGATAATCTATCATAGGCAGGGCAGGACTCAGAGTAGATGGATGAGGGCACTGCGAGTGAGATTGTGCTTCCAAGTGTGGGAAATGCTGGGTGGAACATCTGCAAGGAGCCTTGTTTTCACTGCAAGTCTCTTGTCCTCACAGCCCACATCTGGATGGAGATAATGGGTAACCCAGGTAGTAAAGTTTGTTGGTGGCAGGTTTAGGCGTGGACACTGCTGTTTCTCTAATGAAAGTCTGGGAAAAGGCTGCATCCTTACACAAAGGCATGGCTCATGCATGAAAGATGTGGCCTCCAGTTCTCCGCATTCTTCATGCAGTGCTACTCAGACACCCTTCATTCAGGAAAATCGAGGTGGTTTTTCATACCCGTAGAGCCATAGCCGCTTTTCTCCCACCGGCTCTGCACCTCAGTGTTTCTTGGTGACTTTCAGCAGCAGAAAGGTCCTGCAGCCTCTGAACTTCTGGATTGGTCCTGCTGCCTCTGCAACCTCCCAGACTGAGGTGCAAAAGGCCAAGGGGCCCTGCCCCTGCCCAAAATCCTCATGTACTTCATCCAGCACAGTTCTTGTGGTTGAAGCCATGAAGATTAAACCTTGTCAGCCCCAACACAAAAGTCTCATCATGATGCTAATGTCTGAGCAGATCTTATCCATGGGGAAAATACTCCTCACCTCCCAGGCTGCATATGAAGGCTCCCAGGCCCCTCACCCAGAAGTGGCTGTGTTTTCATTGCCATCTTGCAATAGCTTTGGGGAGGAAAGTTAATAAAGAGGCTTTTTTTTAAATTCTTCTCCTCTTTGTTCTGACAAGCAGTTGTACTTTCCTGAACTAGAAGGGGTTTTACAGGTAAAATGAGAATTTCCTTAGAAAATGTCAGCTATAGTAGAAATGTTTTAGTACTTCTGAAAACAACAAGCTTAAAAACATAGGGTTTTTCCCTTCTCTTTCTTCCTTGCTTTCTTCCAAAAACAGGTGGGCAGGAGGGGGAGGAAGATGGAACATTTTCTGTTCTCTTTTTCTCAAAAGAAAAAAAGAGAAAAAATTAACACATTGCCAAGAAAAACGCTATTTTTTGTTATTTTGTTCAGATTTTTTTTCCCCCATGGAAAAAGACCATCTTTTTTAAACCAGCTTCAGTTGCTGTTATTCTATAATTATACCCCAAAGTCTGGGAACTAGGGCAGAGGAGGCAGCGAGCAGAGAGAGCACCACAGCATAGACAACGCGTGTAACAAGCGCGTTGCGGGATTTTGCAACTGTCCTGTCTCAGCCATATGGTACACGGAGCTTGTGCCAGGGTAGCACTGGGGTTTTTTTCATTTCTTTTATTATTTTTTAAGTTTCCATCAGGCTTTTTGCTATTTTGCTGAAAGATGTGAAGAAGTGGGGAAAAAAATAAATCAGACAGCTGCCATTAGGATGAACTATCTAATTAGACTGTGCAAAAACGCTTGCCTCTTGAAGGGTGAATGAATTAAATGACCTGCAGCAGAGGGTGATTCATTCCTGCTTCACTCTTGCGTTTCCCCTCTCGTGACATGAATCATTCGGCCACCAGCACGTGTGGGGAGGAGGATAGAGCTCTGCCACCAGTGCTGAGAGCGGTTTTCAGGTCTGGGACCCAAAACACCATTGACAACCACCCAGATTCGCTCTCCTTTGGCAAGCAAGCTGTTCACACAAGTTTTAACACTCCTGGAGGCTTCCCATGGCTTATTTTTGTGGAGGGAGCATCATGCATCTCATGAGGTATCAGCTCTGACTGAAACATCTCCAAAGCACTTGGTGTCTTTTACCCAGGGGGCTTCTCTGTTGGCTCCTGGTACCTCTGGTATCTCCTCTCCCTGCCCACCCGTGTTCACAAAACTTGTAGCAATTAAATATCTTTGAGGACTTGTAGTCAAATGGCCAAAATTGTCCTACAGGTTTCGAAGTTCTTGGGAAAGTCAGGACTAAGATGTGCATGAACAGGCACTATAGTAACAAAAGCCTCATTCCCCCAGGGAACCAGACTAAAACACTTCCTAATGCTGTAATGAAACTTCCATGAAGGTCCTGGAGCTAGCTTTAATGCAGGGTTACTCCAACATGACTTCCCAAGGCAGAAATTACAAGCCAAATTGTCATCAGTTCCACGCTCTCCCCCCATAAGGTTCGTGGTGGGAGCAGATGAGTGCCCTGAGCTCCCTGTAGCATTCAGCCCTTTCCTGGGACCTGTGGGTGTGTAGCTGTGATGTCCAGGTCATTCCCCAAATGCAGTCTGAATCATGGGGTTTTCACTCAGAAAAATCCCCCAACCTGCTTCCTACCCAAGGCTGGGGTGAGCAGTGACCACTGTCCCTCCAACCTGCAACACAGAAAAGACCTCTGCATGGAAATGGGTGCTCTAACCCTGCACAAATCACACCAGGTGTAATGGGGATACTTTAATCTCCTTCTGAGTGAGAAAATTAATTGTTCACTGGAGGAGGATACAGTTTAAAATGGAAAGTCAAGGTCCTTCACTGTCTGCTGGGGCTGAGTCTTGCTTGTACCATTTCAAACCAGGAATTTGGTGAGGAAGGGTGGATGGGGAGTGACTGCTCATGCGGCAGAAAATCTTAGCATCACCTTTTAAGAAACAACCAAGGTCAGCACCTTAGAAATCTTCTCCTGCCCTCTCTCCTTCCTACTATGGAAGTGCAAACCTGCAATCATTGGCTTGACCAAGTCACATTTGGGGTCTTGCTCAGACTTAGCTCAGCTCCTCTCCTTTTGCTGAAGAAATTTCTCTGTTTGCAAATGTTGCTGTTTTTGAGAAGAACCTGCTCTGCTCTTGTGCAGTGCCTGCAGCTTGGGCTACCCTGTTAAAACCGAGGTGGTCTCCTACCAAGACTCTCCTCATCGCCTTGACCAGCTGCCTTTTTATCACAGGGAAAAAAAGACACTTGGGAAGGACACAGAGATGTGATTGGTAGCAGAGACACAGTCTGTCAGGGGAGAAATTTGAAATGTGTCACCACCAGAGGTGGACAAAAAATGCTGTTGTGTCCTTTGTTAACTTTCCTTCGTTGTTGTTGAAAAAATATCTATGGCAGACAAAATGACAGGTTTTGGAAATATCCAGCTGGCTGTTTCTACATCTCCTAATTCAAACTTCTGAGTGGACTTGCTCTTCACGCTCTAAGGAAGTAAAAGCAAATTTTCCTGTTGTTTAAGGGAATTTGTCCTCTTCCCTCTCATCTCCAGGAAAACTCTTTCCCACCGAAGATGCTCCAGTTTGTGTAAGAAACTTAAATACCTGTGGGATCATGAACACTGGTCTGGACACCCATATGAAGGGGACTCCACTGCTGGGCTCCATTTTGCTGGCCAGAGGCACATTTTGGGGCTACAGAAGGGTAAGTGCTTCCCTCACCATGGCAATGAGCCCAGATTTGGGGTCACTAACACCAGTTCCCAGGTATGTCTTAGAGAGATTTTTTTTAATTTGTTAAGAGCCTCCCCAGTTAAATAATGCATTTCCATTTCTGTTGTAAGACAAGTGTGAGTTCAGCCCCAGCGTACAGGGAATGAAAGGCTTTGACCTGCAGGCAGCGCTGGCATCAGGTGAGTGATGGGGCCAGTAACTCGGACAGGCAGACGGCATTCGGCATGAAACCAACCCAACCCCCCCGTATCTGCCTACCTCCAACCTGCCTGGCTCAAACCAGACAGCAGTTAAGTGCTCCAGATGGGGCCCTGCCAGCGTAAAGGGCTTAGCTTCAGCCTGCCCCTTTCTTCTAACTCAACCAACCTTACCAAACAGCCATCGCTTCCTTTGAACATCAAAGGTCTTCATTAAAACCTGTCAACCGCAGGGCCTCACTTCCCTGTCAGGCGTCGATGTACAACAACGAGCGCTGGGGGATCCCCAGCCCATGGTGGGAGGTTAGCCTGGTTTTGAGGGCAGGGGGAAGTGTTTGTGTCATGCTGCTTTCAATTTAGGATGTGCTCTTGGAGTCAGCGAGGTAGAAGGGGAACTCATACCAGGCCTGCGAGCCAGGTGCTGCAGCTGTAGGACCCCTGCACTGGCAAAAGGGGGCTGCTGGATGAGACAGCCCCCAGGTGTGAAAAGGCAGTCTCTCCCCCCTAGCCTGGTGGCATGTCCCCAGATGGGGAAGTGGTCTTCAGCCTTTGTCAGCTCTGCTTAAATCAGTTATGTCTCATTGGGTGCTCTGATGGATGGAAATAGGCATGACCCATCGCAACAGCTCCCCATCAGCCTCGGGGTGCATCTGCAGAGATTTCGTTGCAAGAGGTCACATGCTGAGCTCTCTCCTGCACTGGGATGCAGGAGTTCTGTATTTCTCTTGGGAAGGCTCCTCAGATGATGTAGGACATTCCCAGGCAGCTGATTACTGCAGCAGCTTGCACAGAGCCCTGGGTGAAGGAATAGTAACAGCGACCATCCTTCCCTCTCCTCGTCCACGTTTTGGGACCACTGTAACAGTGACCATACTGCAAACACCATTATAAGTGCTATCACGGAAATTTGCTCTCTGCATCTTTTTGTATTCAGGAAGAAAGGTGGACCAGGGCTGAAAACCTCTCCTGGAGCTGCTGGAGGCACTGTGAGCATCCACCATAGAGTTCTGCAGTACAGTACTGGTGGAAGGCGAAGCCATGTCTACTTAAATCTCCGCAGCAGTTTTCCTTTCAGCTCATGACTACAGACAGTATGTGGTACGATGGACCTCTCCACATACCGTCCACAAGACTGATTCCTGTAGAAGTGGCTATTTCCAGGACCCTGACAGGAGGGATCAGCACTGACTTGTGAGCATGGAGAAGGTTTTGAGCAGTTTAAGGACAGTCCCCACACAGGGATGTATCACCCACTTGGCATCAGGATGTGGTGGCATGGGGATAGCTGGATATGGGATCTGAATCTTTGGGTTGTTCTCCTCTGAGGTGAAACCAAAGATGGGTTTTCCCACTTGTGTGTTTAACCAAGAAGGATGCGCTCCTCACAGAACATGTCCCTTTCAAGAAAACACAATCCTTGCAACAGGTCTGCAGTGCCAGATGCTGATTTAGGTACATGTGCAGGAGAATCCAGACCTTAATGCAGGTCTCTCTTTTTTCTCCCTTACTGGAGGAAACACTTTCAACTGTGAGGCAAGTAATGTACCATGTTACAGTCACAATAATGTTTAATGGTTGTGTCCTGTGACTGAGGTTAATGACTAGATAGAAAAGCTTTTACACTGAGGAATAAAAAATATGAAATAAAGCTGGCAAGGAGCAAGAAGGAGGGCAATGACTATTGTTGGCAGTTGATGACCCTGACCCTCAGTCCCAAGGAGGTGGATGTTGTAAAAGACAACCCAGCAGGCCCTTCTCAGGGTATTGACTTTGCTAAATCTCTGGAAGGGTGAAAAAGAACTTGTAGCCTTGTGCAAGGAGTCTGCTGCAGATGGGTGAGCATCTTCCCCTGCAGATGGACCTGGATGTATTTGTTTGGTATCCTATGGGCCCACACAGTTTCACATACCCATACCTTGAACCTGAGCTCAAGCTAAGCCCCACCAAACACCTCACAGTGATGCTAACCCAACCATCCTCGGTTGGTCACACTGCTTACCCACTACACACCTTCAACAAGGCTCGACAAGCTCAGGTCTCCTTGGGAAAGATCATGCAAGCTTAGTTGCAATGGTCTGGACAGGCTGTTCACCTGCACCAGTCCATTTTTGTAAGGCTTCACCCTCTCCGTAGTCCCCTTTCCCAGATGAACTGTCCACATCTGGTAACTGGGCTCCATTTGTCTGTTACTTGAATGCTTGCTTGCCCCTTTTTTTTTGCAGTTGTTGGTAAAGGTTTCCCCCCCCCTTCCTTTCTTTTTAATGATTTGTTTCATAAAAAGGGCCCCGTTGTGCCTGCATGAATAATAAATGAGAGCCAAGGGAGAAGCCAGGGCTGGTCCATGAACCCAGGTCTCTGCTTTCCCAAGCTCAGAGCTGTGCCCCTTGCTCCAGCTGTGGGGCACTGGTCTCTCAGCTGCTGCCAGATGTGACAGCCCCTTCATCACTGCATGCTCAGCTGTGGCAGGCACAGGGTTGATCTCCAGAGTGGGAATGAACAGCTGGGAAAGGGAGAAACCACCTCTACTCTTTTGTGGGTTTTCTGGTTGGGGACAGCAAATCTGTAGCCCTGTTCTGGAGGAGCTGTGCATCCCGAGCTGTGTACAGTGGTGTGGCATCCTGTTGTTGGGTGTGGAGCTACTCCAGGTGTCACAGGATGTGCCTGCTAAGCTTGGGAGAGCTTTTAGGACCCACAACCATCCATTTAACTTATGTTTATAGGAGACATCTGGATATTCCTCCCCAGCATGGCTGGCTGTCACTGCTGGTCAAAGCCAGCTTGCTTGTCTTTCGGGGATGCATGTTCTCCTCCAGACCTTGATCCTTGGGGTCATGTGTCTGTTGATTCCTCCTGCTATCTACATCTCTTGTTTAGCAAAGTTTCAGTACCTTAATGCTGAAGATCCCTCACTTCAGGCAAGGTTGGGGTGCAAATGTCTCTTGAGAGTGAAAAGAGGGAGTCCAAAGTCTTTAGGATCCAAATGCCAGGGAGTATTGCCAGGTTTTATCATATAATCATAGAATCACAGAATGTGTTGGGTTGGAAGGGACCATTAAAGCTCATCCAGTCCAATCCCTGCAATGAGCAGGGACAATGTCACCAGATCAGGTTGCTCACAGCCCCATCAAGCCTGACCTTGAATATCTCCAGGGATGGGGCCTCCACCACCTCTCTGAGCAACCTGTGCCAGTGATCTACCACCCTCATATTGAAGAACTAATATTCAACCTGAATCTATCCTTTTCTAGTTTAAAACCATTACCCCTCATCCTATTGTTACATGCCCTAGTGAACAGCTCTTCCCCAGATTTCTTATAGGCACCTTTCAGGTACTGGAAGGTCACTATAAGGTCCGCCTGGAGCCTTTTTCTCTCCAGGCTGAACAACCCCAACTCTCTTAGTCTTGAGTGTAATGTAACCTGTAGGGCCAAGTAGCAGCCCCATCCAGTTTCTGCTGTGAAAGATTTTGCCTTGAGAAATCAGTGCTTTACAAAGGATGTTCACTTGTAAGTGGGTGTCTGAGCTCTTATCCCCAGTGAGAAATTCACTTTGCAGACCCACAGTGCATTTGAGATGTCTCAGAGAGGAGATCTGGACCTGCCTGCATCAGGCAGTGTAGGCCAGGCAGGATATGTTGGGGCATCTCTATAGCAGCAGCCACTGGGAGTGGGCAGCACTGCACTAACTCCTCCAGAGATAAGGGGTGCAAGCCTGGTTGTCAATGCGTGTCCCTGGATTCGGAGCAAGGCAGCCGGAGTGGAGCAGAGTGTAGTGGAGTTTGCATCTCCAGCAGAGAAGGAGGAAGCAAGACCCAACAGAAGGAGGAGATGAAGCTTGTGCCCCTTGAAATGACCCAGCTCGTGGGTGTACATTACCCAGATTTTGGGGTTTCAGAGACTGGGAGATAAAAGACTTTGGTCAGGCTACCAAGGATGGAAGCCATGCTGGCTCTTGCCTTTCCTTCTCTGCTGGGTGCCTGAGCAAAAATAAAACCTGAAGTGCCTGGCTCTGAGGATGGGGAGGTACTGGTGCTTTCTACAGAGCAGTCCTGGGGAGCAACGGGAGACAGACCATGGCCTGGAGAAGACTTCCTCACTGTCTGACCTCTCACATCAAATTCCCTGTCAGATGGAGAAGGGTTAGGCTTTGAGGCTGGTTGAGACTCACCATTCATGGCATTGTCTGGCCTGATCCCTGTGCAATGCTCCACAAAGTCCTGCTCAAGGCCAGGGATGAGCCTGACCTTGGCATGACACTAATACCTTGCATGGATCGAGAAAGGAGGTCAGGCTTTGAGGGTACAAAGTGCTGACCAGGTAATCAGTGCTCTGCACCCTCATACCCTCTGTACCTCATCCTGAGAGCCTCTTCTGAAAGTCACCTGAGAGCTAAAAACTCTTTCATCATCTCTAGCACCTCATTCACCAGTGCCAGCACTGTGCAGAGCTGAATTAGCCCTCATGCATCCAGACTATGGTCAAGATGCCTTGGTATTTCCAGCGCACCATGTAGCTGTAGCTGAAGCTAAAATACAAAACCTGGAGGGAAAAAAAAACCATGCAAAGCATGACCTACAACCTCATCTGCTTCCTATAAGGCTTTTGTGTGATGAGCCTCAAAGGGAGGAATTAAGGACTCGATAAGGCTGCCTCACTGGCATTCAGAGCGCAGAGCAGTTTCATTACTGCTCGCTGCTTACTGTGGCTTCCTGACCCTCTTTGGGATATATTTATTGCTGCCGGTTGTAACTTGGACACGCATTGTGTAGTCTGCAGGACAAAAATAGCTGCAGTGCCTATTTCTGTCAGAGCAGAGCGCACCAAACCTTTGTTTACCAATTGCCTTTGAGTTTAAATATAGCAGGAGGCTGAGTGGGGAGACTCAAAAGCAGAGGGAAGCTGTGTGACGTTAAATCCATCTGGCTAATTTTAGACAACGCTGCCAGTGAAGAGGTAGATGTAGACATGCGGGTCCACAAAAGGAACTCTTCGGGGGAAGAAAGGGACGATCTGGTGCATTCTGTCACTAAAACTGTCACCCTTGACAGTCTGCCTGGATAAAGTGAGTGTCCCAAAGCTGCCAAATTTTACTTCAGGGGTAGCATCCAAAACCCAGCATCATCTCCATCCCCTAGATGGGGTGGTGGGATTGTGTGTTGCATGGTGCAGGGGTCCTTGTTTTGTCAGATGGGGTGGTTATAGCATGAGCTTTCAGATAGCAGTGGGAAGGGACTGTTCCTCTATTTTTGTATAATTCCCAGCTCCTAGAGTCTTGAGATTTTGGAGGACTATCAGCTTGCTTGCTTTGTGTAATGTATATTTTAAGAAAACTCACAGCCTTGCTGCCTGTGGGAAAAGCTTGGAAATACGAGTCTGAAGGTTTAGAAATCAGATGCAAAAGAAAAAGAACCAAATACAGATCTCAGCGTGTTTTTAGCTTGTGTTCCCATGAAATCAAACCTCATGTGATCACGACACCCTGGCCTCTCCCTCAAGGTTTGGCTCACAGCAGGGACGGCATCATAAAAAATAACAGAGAACTGCTGGGACTTAGAGGGAATGGTCTCTGATGGGTGAACCTGTAAGATGTAATGCATCCCTGCCTCAGTTTCCCCACCTGCAGAGTGGACGGATTGTTTCCTTCCCCAGAAGGTCACTCTGAGACTTCAAATTCACTGTAAATGCCTTCACACAACGGAACTGTTTCTATCTCTGGACTTCATGTCCTGACCTCTACCATTTCTTACTCTGCAGTCTTTGGAGGTGCTGAGGTTGCCATAGTATTTTGATGAGGAGCTGTAGAAACGTAAAGCACTGAGACCCAGCAGAAATTAAATCAGCTTTGTTAGGAAGGTGATTTATAGCGTGTCATTTCTAATGCCACTCACATGCATTAAATATTATCAATCCTGCGGGGCTCCCACCCAAGCCCCGGTGTGTCAGGACACCCCAGCTGATGCTGAGAGCTGTGTCCAACTGTGGGGCAGGTCTGACTGTGCCCATCCCCTCAGACGGTACTGGGGAGCTGGTCGGCACTGGTCAGCTTCATCTCATCTGCTCAGGTCAAAGACAACCACTTGTTAAAGCCAGGCAGCTGCTTTCAGTGTTTGCCACTCAGATACATAAATGATGTTGAAATTAAAGCCAGGTGCTCAGCTAAGGTAAATCAGCACAGGCTGGCTTGCTTCAGTGGGGGAGACTCATTTGCACCACTGGAAGATCCAGGCTGTTTCCCGTAAAGGTTTCTATTTTAGGGGAGCTTTGATGCACTGGATGGATGTATTTATTTATTTATTTAGAGCATGGCCATATTTACTTGAATCCAGAATAATCTCATGTCAGAAATAACTCTGCACGTTCTCAGGGTTGTTGTTTAAGGGAAACAAATAAACATTTAAAGCTGTTTCGACAAACCTTTTCAATTTGACGTGATGTTGGTGTCACATCCAGTTCCTGTGCAAAACTGTTTGAGCTTATAACATCCCTGTTTAGAAAACCTGTCTCAGGCTGTTGATTACCAATGATATGACAATCCAGGGTGAAACCAAGGAGGCCTTTAACATTGCTTTTATTTCCTTTTTTCATGTCAATATCTTCCAGTTAATGTGTGTGTCTGTGTGTTTTCTGTTGCTTAATTTGCTTTTTTTCTGGTTTCCACCCACCCAGCTGAAGCTCAGCAATCAGAGGTGCCAATATCTTGAAATCACAATCTCTGAATTCAGTTTGAATCCTTTTATTTTCCCAGTTAAGCAATGTTTTACATACCAAAAGTCAAAACATCTCAGTAACAGCAACAAATCCATGTGGGAGAAGCTGCTCCCTGTTTTGCAGCACTAAAGGTGCTCCCTGAGCACCAGTTGCATCGCACTGAGGCTACCCTGAGCACATCACCACACCAAGGGCAAGAGGAGGCAATTCGCGGA